>NC_057804.1:661275447-661286254 GCF_018294505.1 Triticum aestivum
GCTATAAGACCCTGAAATTTAAAAGCATTTCAAATGAACTCTGAAAAGATTGGAAGTTGGCATGGTATCATCATTTCATCCACATAGCATGTGCAAGAAAGTTGAGAGGGTTACGGCAAAAACTGGATCCACTTCATGTACAAAACGGACAATCTCTTTCGAAGTATCAGGATTTCATACGGAAACTTGTCTGTTACAACAGTCATTTCAAATGAACTACGAAAAGGTTGAAAGTTGGCATGGTATCATCATGAAGAGTTCTGGAGAAAGTCTTCACTTTTTCTTCGCTTGTCTCCTTTCCTTATTGTGCCGTAACCATGGATAATCTTCCTCATTTATCGGGATGCTTGGGTCAGCCTTGACTTTGAAGGGAGGAATTTCATGAAACTTTTCATAATCTTCTGACATGTCTGTCTTGCCCTCCACTCCCACGATGTCCCTTTTTCCTGAAAGAAATATGTGGCGCTTTGGCTCATCGTATGATGTATTTGCTTCCTTATTTTTTCCTTTTCTCGGTTTGGTAGACATGTCCTTCACATAGATAACATGTGCCACATCATTGGCTAGGACGAACGGTTCGTCAGTGTACCCAAGATTGTTCAGATCCACTGTTATCATTCCGTACTATGGGTCTACCTGTACCCCGCCTCCTGACAGATTGACCCAGTTGCATTTAAACAAAGGGACCTTAAATCTACTCCCTCAAGTTCCCATATGTCCACTATGTAACCATAATATGTGTCCTTTCCCCTCTCGGTGGCTGCGTCAAAGCGAACACCACTGTTTTGGTTGGTGCTCTTTTGATCTTGGGCGATCGTGTAAAATGTATTCCCATTTATCTCGTATCCTTTCCAAATCATTACAGTCGAAGATGGTCCCTTGGACAATGAAACAAACAATGTTTTCACCTCTGAGATGTGTTTCCAACCAACTGCTGAAAGTCCTGATGTGTTCACATGTAATCCAGTCATCGCACTGCTCCGGGTGTTTGGAGCGCAGACTGTTCTTGTGTTCATCGACATAAGGGGTCACTAAGGTAGAGTTCTGTAGAACTGTGTAGTGTGCTTGAGACCAAGAATATCCGTCCATGCATATTATTGTCTCCCCTCCAAGCGTACCTTTTCCAGTCAGTCTCCCCTCATACCGCGATTTAGGGAGACCTATCTTCTTAAGGACAGGAATGAAGTCAACACAAAACCCAATGACATCCTCTGTTTGATGGCCCATGGATATGCTTCCTTCTGGCCTAGCGCGGTTACGGAGATATTTCTTTAGGACTCTCATGAACCTCTCAAAGGGATACATATTGTGTAGAAATATGGGCCCAGAATGACAATCTCGTCAACTTAGATGAACTAGGATGTGTGTCACGATATTGAAGAAGGATGGTGGGAACACCAGCTCGAAACTGACAAGACATTGCACCACATCACTCCTTAGCCTTGGTATAATTTCTGGATTGATCACCTTCTGAGAGATTGCATTGAGGAATGCACATAGCTTCACAATAGCTAATCGGACGTTTTCCGATAGAAGCCCCCTCAATGCAACCGAAAGCAGTTGCGTCATAATCACGTGGCAGTCATGAGACTTTAAGTTCTGAAACTTTTTCTCTATGATATTTATTATTCCCTTTATATTCAACGAGAAGCCAGTCGGGACCTTCATACTAAGCAGGCATTCAAATAAGATTTCCTTCTCTTCTTTGGTAAGAGCATAGCTGGCAGGACCTTCATACTGCTTTGGAGGCATGCCATCTTTTTCTTGCAAATGTTGCAGGTCCTCCCGTGCCTCAGTTGTATCTTTTTTCTTCCCATATACGCCCAAGAAGCCTAGCAGGTTCACGCAAAGGTTCTTCGTCACGTGCATCACGTCGATCGAAGAGCGGACCTCTAGGTCTTTCTAGTAGGGTAGGTCCCAAAATATAGATTTCTTCTTCCACATGGGTACGTGTCCCTCAGCGTCACTCGGAACAGCTAGTACGCCAGGACCCTTTCCAAAGATTACGTGTAAATCATTGACCATAGCAAGTACGTAATCACCGATACGCATGGCGGGCTTCTTCCGGTGATCTGCCTCGCCTTTGAAATGCTTGCCTTTCTTTCGACATTGATGGTTGGTCGGAAGAAATCGACGATGGCCCAGGTACACATTCTTCCTGCAGCTTCCCAGGTATATACTTTCGGTGTCAACTAAACAGTGCGTGCATGCGTGGTATACCTTGTTTGTCTGTCCTGAAAGGTTACTGAGAGCGGGCCAATCGTTGATGGTTACAAACAGCAACGCGTGCAGGTTAAATTCCTCCTGTCTGTGCTCATCCCACACACGTACACCGTTTCCATTCCACAGCTGTAAAAGTTCTTCAACTAATGGCCTTAGGTACACATCAATGTCGTTGCCGGGTTGCTTAGGGCCTTGGATGAGAACTGGCATCATAATGAACTTCCGCTTCATGCACATCCAAGGAGAAAGGTTATACATACATAGAGTCACGGGCCAGGTGCTGTGATTGCTGCTCTGCTCCCCGAAAGGATTAATGCCATCCGCGCTTAAACCAAACCATACGTTCCTTCGGTCATGTGCAAACTCAGCCCAGTACTCTCTCTCGATTTTCTCCACTGCGATCCGTCAGCGGGTGCTCTCAACTTCCCGTCTTTCTTACGGTCCTCACTGTGCCATCGCATTAACTTGGCATGCTCTTTATTTCTGAACAATCATTTCAACCGTGCGTGGTATTATAGGAGCATACCACATCACCTTTGCAGGAACTCTCTTCCTGCGGGGCTTGCCGACAACATCACCAGGTTCATCTCGTCTGATCTTATACCGCAATGCACCGTATACCGGGCATGCGTTCAAATCCTCGTACGCACCGCGGTAGAGGATGCAGTCATTAGGGCATGCATGTATCTTCTGCACCTCCAATCCTAGAGGGCATACGACCTTCTTTGTTGCGTACGTACTGTCAGGCAATTCATTATCCTTTGGAAGCTTCTTCTTCAATATTTTCAGTAGCTTCTCAAATCCTTTGTCAGGCACAGCATTCTCTGCCTTCCACTGCAGCAATTCCAGTACGGTACCCAGCTTTGTGTTGCCATCTTCGCAATTGGGGTACAACCCTTTTTTGCGATCCTCTAACATGCGATCGAACTTCAGCTTCTCCTTTTGACTTTCGCATTGCGTCCTTGCATCGACAATGACCCGGCGGAGATCATCATCGGGCACATCGTGTGGTTCCTCTTGATCTTCAGCAGCTTCCCCCGTTACAGCATCATCGAGCACATCGTCTGGTTCCTCTTGATCTTCAGCAGCTTCCCCCGTTGCAGCATAACCGTATTCAGGGGGCACATAGTTGTCATCGTCCTCTTCTTTTTCGCCGTATTCCATCATAACCCCTATTTCTCCGTGCCTCATCCAAACATTATAGTGTGGCATGAAACCCTTGTAAAGCAGGTGGGTGTGAAGGATTTTCCGGTCAAAGTAAGACTTCGTATTCCCACATTTAGTGCATGGACAACTCATAAAACCATTCTGCTTGTTTGCCTCAGCCACTTCGAGAAAATTATGCACGCCCTTAATGTACTCGGAGGTGTGTCCGTCACCATACATCCATTGTCGGTTCATCTGCGTGCATTAAATATAATTATGTGTGTCAAAAGTAAGAAAATCAAACAAATATCTACCTAAAGTAAGAAAATCAGACAAGTATCAGAAAGAAGATAAGAACAAGAGGCTCACCACGGTGGTGTCGGCGACGAGATCGGCGCGGGCGATCAACAGCGGTGAAAAAGGGGACGGGGCGTGATGGACCGCTAAATCTAGACAAATCTCGAAAAAATGGAGCTCCGAGGTCGAGCTTCGAGAGGAGAAAGCTTAACTAGTGTGGCTCGGGCATTTCATCGAACACCTCATGTGCATAGGAGGTGAACTAGAGCACCCAAATGCCCTCTCCTCGCCGGATTCAAAAAACAGCGCACTGGAGTGCTCTGCCGCGGTGGTGGGTATATATAGGCAAGTTATTTGTCCCGGTTCGTGGCATGAACCGGGACTAAAGCACCCCCTTCTGTCCAGGTTCAAGCCACGAACCGGGACCAATGGTTGTGGGCCAGGAGCGAGGACCATTGGTCCTGGTTCGTGGCTTGAACCGGGACAAATGGTTCCACACGAACCGGGACCAATGCCCACGAGGCCCCGGCCGGCCCCCTGGGCTCACGAACCGGGTCTAATACCCCCCATGGGTCCCGGTTCTTGAAGAACCGGGACTAATGGGCTGGCCAGGCTCGAACGGTAGCCCTGTTTTCTACTAGTGAAATAAGAGCATTAAGAGTATCACCCAACCTCTACATTACTAGTATGCATACAACCAAACACCAACTGTCTAACAAAAAAAGGATAAAAAACCGACAATTCGGCAAAAATATATAGTGTCATATAGACCGACACTATACCTACATCAAAGGTATGGTGAACCTATCCAGAGATTATGCTGGCAACCATGTTGGATAAAAACCTCCCTAGCCACCTGCGCCAACCGCGTACACGCGCCATGAACAACGAAAAATAACCTGCATACGAGAATCATTTTTAATCATTAAAAACCAAATCATTTCCACATAGCTAAAGGCCCAAGCGACCATAGTAAGGCATATTCTCTCACCCTTAAAGAGGTGTTTGATTATCTCATCACGAGTACAAAAACAACAGTTTTTACTTCCAGGCCAGTTGGGACATGCGAGGTTGTCTTTGGTTAGCACAACTCCCATATGAAAATACCACATGAAGATTTTAAAATTTGAGAGGAATATCCGCCTTCCAAATGTTTTTTGTTATTACTCACCGGTACCTCCAAATGCGTGAATGCATGGTAATAACATGCTATAGCGCGATATAGCACGGTAATATCATATTTTGAGGGTCGCGCTATTTTGTTATAGCACACTGTTTTTTCATAGGTGTAAGAACGAATCGTTTTCCATCCAAAACATAAATGGGAAATGTTGCTTCCGCAGTTGTGTTGTCAAAAGTTTTCCCATTACTACAGATAAGCGGTGGTTTCCTTCACTCATTATTCTCCACACGAGACAAGGACTACGTACGGAAGCTAAAGCATTGAGCCACGGCGCTGCTTGGATCGTAGTACAAGCTAGCGATCATGCAATGTTGACGGGTGGATCATGTTGGATGCGCTTCTTGGGCGCGACGGCCTCGATGGCCTCGCCGAGCGGCCAGGCGGCCTCCATGAAGTACTCCCCGTGCTTCACCTTCTCCACCAGCGTGATCTCCCTGGCCGGCGCCAGCCCGAACCCATAGACGAGCAGCGTGTACTGGTACACCAGGTCCATGCAGATGTAGGGCGTCTCGCGCACCCCGGGATACGCCGCCTTGGCCTCCTCAAGGCTGAGCGGGCAGATCTTCTTGGCCGCCGCCCTGAACGCCCCTGGGCTGGACTTGGCGTCCTTCTCCACCCACCCGACCTGGGTGGCCTTGCCGTAGAAGAAGGAGGCCGCATATAAAGTGGCCTGCCCGGCGCCGCCGCCACCGCCCCACACGCCGCCGAAAGTGCAGTTCTTGTTCGTGCACGGCGCGTCTAGCTTGAGCGCCTTGGCCACCTCCTTCCTGCACTTGGTGTACACTGCCCCTTCCGGTGCCGCCGCCGCATCATAGACCTCGCCGTTGTAGGTGTAGTTGCCGGTGGATCCGCTTAGCATGCACGAGCTGAACGGCCCGGACTTGGCCTTGAGGATCTCCACACGAGCAGCCAAGTTGCCGTAGTACAGGTAACTGTAAAAAAATCAATTAAACATTAGCAAACAATTAAACAATTGCTCTTTTTTCATCATGTGTCTAGCTAATTTCTTTCAAAAAAAAAAATGTGTCTAGCTAATTGACTTGGTGAATCATGCATGATTGATATGATGAGATGGACCTGTGCACATAGACGTTGTAGTCTTTTCCCTTGAGGTACTCCTTGGTGATGTAAGGGTCCTTGCCATCAGGCGTCGCCGGAGCGTTCGCTGCGGTGTTTGGAGAGACGGTGTACGCCATTTGGACCGAACCGCCACCAAGATCTATCACGCCAACGGTCTTCGAGTAGTCTCCTCCCAATCTGTCCAGCAGATAGTTCAGAGCAACCTGCATACATATGGACACAATTTTTTTTTAACCAAATGCCTTTTTTTTCTATTTATGATATACACAAAAACATTTCTTGATAAAATGTCGCTTTTATTAAATCACAATCGACAAAAGAAATGTTGATTGAAAAACGTACCCACATGTAAGACCCTTCTTGAGATCCCTCGAGAACATTGATCCACTTTGGGTTGTACTGGAATTTGCTCTTGGTGTGGACGATATCCCTCACCTGTAATTGTACCAAGGAAGAGGGTAACACCAAGGCTAGCTCTTTCGATTACTCCTTGATATATATATATATAGGGTCCCGCTATTCGTTATCCTGGGTGAGGAATTCTATTCCTCACCCCACCCATCCCGCACGAACCCAGCACATGGGAGGTAAAATTATGGATACCGGAGGCCGTTCCGTAATTTACTTACGGCAGGATGGATGTACCCTACAGGGATGTAATCTTACGGCCTGGAGTGCAATGTAATCTTACGGAGTGGAGGCGTGGAGCACTAAGGGCATGACCTGCATGTAACGTAATTTTACGGGAAGAGATTAGTAAATTACCTCTATATATCTACTATACATGGACATTGCCGCATCATAATTGTCTCTCTATCACAGGTAATTTTTTTTTTAAAAGGAAACTTTCCATTCAATTCCTAGGCCGGTAAGAAATTTGGAATCCAAAAAGCAAACAAGACATTCTAATTTTATTTTGATGGTAAAGTAACTGGTTATATCAATTCAGTTGAGAAACACATTCTACTTTTATTTTATTTTGCGCGAAGAGAAGCACGTTCTACTAATTCAGTTGAGATCCTTACGTAAAAATTTTGGTAGTAGACTTAAAAGAAAGTATCTTCAACGTTGCATAAAAAGAGTATCTTCAACGTATGGTCTAGTAAAGTTGTAGGCAAATGTAGAATTCTACTTCGGGACATAGGGATGGTGACTATCAAGCATTGCAATCGGGAATCAAATTGTGTTGCTCATGAGCTAGCTAGCTGGGGTGGTGCAAACACTCCATCCATGTGGATGGATGCACCACCTGATTTTATTGTAAAGTTTCTAGCGAATGATGTAAATTTGATTGATCAATAAAGCTAGCCGTCAAGGCCTTCCCGTCAAAAAAACGTGATAGGCAAATGTAGTAATTTATGTGGCATATTCGAAACTACTATTTTGTAATATTATTTCCATTACACAACCCTGAAGTCTGAAGGCCATCTCATCAACGTCATTTGTGGCTGACTCAATCTGATCTGAAGACTCTACCTCATCAGAGGATAAGGACATAGAAATAGCTGAGCTTTTTCTTCGAGAAAAAGACTTGAGCTTAACCTGACTTTTTGAATTAACAAAGTCATCAGCTGGCTAGAATTACAATAACCACCAACATGGCTAAAAGACATCAATAAACAAAGAAAAGCAAACAACAAAAGATACAAGGGTCTGAGCAAACTACTCACAAGTTACATCAAAGCAACAAGCTAAGATAAACAACTAAGGCACATTTCCAGCTTAAAGTAGATGATGCCCTCCTCGACAAACAAGACAGAAAATCAGAAGCAAAAGCCGAGCCTTGGGACCGAGGAACAACAAGCAGGAGAGGAAGCGTCCTCGACATCACCATGGGCACAAGAGAAAAATAGTTGCGACCTCATCCATCTTCGAAGGGGGCTCCCTGCCCCCTCGCCTTGGCATGCAAGCAACAATCCATCGGAAGATGGAGACGCTCCCCCGAGACCTAAGGTGAAAACAACCGCTAAGACCAACCGGAGTACAAAATGACCACCGCCACGGTGCTAAGCCGAGCTCATGGAGGTAGAAACTTCGCCAGTTGAACAACACATCGCACTCAAGGAGGAGCATATGCACAGAGGATGCTGCAGATGACAATAAGCAAAGCAATGGAGATAGCCGAGACAATAGTGAGGAGCGACACCTAGTCTACAAGGAACACCGAGCTCATGCCACCCCCGACTCTCCACAGCAACCATGGTAGGGGACACCTATCCCCTTCAAACACGGCCACGGAAGCAGCACACTGGCCAACCATATAAAAGAAGCAATTGCCAGTTGTAGAAATATTCATCTCACAGTCTGCACGGACAACCATAGCCTTCACCCTCCTCAGTTTATCACAAGAGATAAATTCATTCTCGAAAACATAAAAAATGTTGGCAGTATCTCAGAACAATCACATACATAATCAAGATTCATGCGTGTTGATTTATAAAAAATGGGTGCAATTAACCTCCAAGTTCCTCATTGCACTATAATGAAACAAAAAGTACCGAAAATAAAACCCAGCAAAGATTGACGCCCTGAAGAGGATCATAATTCACCTCTTTGCAATGTAAATAAATCTAACTGGAAATTGGTACTAACCAAATATTGCTTCGAACAACATCAAACGGGAAAATTTTAAACTACTGTGGATTTAGATAAATAATCAATGTTACTCATGCAGTCGGCTGAAGATATAATAGCTGGTTACTTTTCCCAAAATAATCAATGTTACTCCTGTAGAGAACTGTCCGTACAGATTTTTTGCTAGCCTAAACTCCAGTCAGTTATTTTTGTTTCAATGCATGTCTCATTTTACCATTCTTTCAATAGGCAGTAGATTCTATATAGGATCATGTGGTGCCGTTTTCCTGACTAGTGGTAAACTAATACCCATCTTCAAATGGCAGGAAAGAAATAGCTTTATTTTTGTCTAATCCTGACTGAGATGTACCTGAGGTTGTTCATGTCGCAAGCAGGCATCAAATGCAGAGCAATCAGAGGACGCACCGGCCTACCATGGCAATTCTTATGCACTTCTCTAACTACTTGGGTTAGCTTCTGAAAATTGTGTGGAAATGAAAACAATTAAAGAAAAGCAGTGTTCTCGACTGTAGAAGTACATGGGCCTGAAACATGGTGATAACATCAGTTCCATGGTTCAATTGGTTATATGATATAAGCCTGAAGAAACTGTATAACATTTGCATTACTCCGACTAGAATGGCGACTATGTTCAATATACATACTCTCCCAACCTGAACTCAAAAAACAGTAACACAACCAGAACTTCCAAAAACATACCCATTTTCGTTGTACAGCCATAGCCCCAAAAATATATGAGGCTGAAACACAGCAGATCACTACACACAACAATCAAACTACATTGTATACTTTTTCTTCTGAAGAAGTGGTATTTGTCACAAATGCTTCCCTATGCCTTATATGGATTTGGAGACCAAGTTTTTCTTTTCCTGTTTCAATAAGAAAAGGAAGGGGGTAATTTGAGATATACCTCACCTAGGTGTGCAGGACACAATCTAGAACAAATACGAACGGAGACTTGAAGCTCATAGCACATGAGGGGCGGCGGTCCAGTCAAATTGGATGGATTGAAGGACTGGAGAACCCCAGGCACTGCTACAGAAGCGGAAGTCCAAATAGGGGCTGCTCGCCCAGATGAGTCGTTTTTGCTCGCACCGCGGTTTCCTCGCGTGGCTTCCTTCACTGGCTCCACGAGGCCTGGGCGTGCACAACCGCCGCGGCGACTAATAGCGCCGGACATGGCGGACCCGTCGTGATGCCTCTTCGCCGGCCGCTGACTGGTCCGCCGAGCAACCGTAGTGCAGCCACGACCACCACCTGTGCTGACACCGACACCCCTATAGACAAGCCGCTCGCCGCGCCACCGAGGACTTACCGTCAAGCCCATCCGCCGCTCATCGCGGCTGCATGATATTCGCCGTCGAGAGTGGAACTCGAAACCGCTCGCAACCGATTAGAATAGGACGGGACAGGTGGATTACCTCCTAAATACCACGATGAGCAAACAGTACGCGAGGTAATGTGAAAAACGTAAAATTACCTCGGCCCCTATAAATTTTTACGCCTGTGGAACGATGGGTTGGTTGAGTCCAATCATGTGGCTCGGTCAATCGACCAGGGTGAGGAATAAATTATTCTTCACCCTGGGTTATTAATAGAGTTTCTATATATATATATATATATATATATATATATATATATATATATTTTTACAGTGCTAATTAGTAAAATAATTACCGCTTGAAGGATCTGCTCTGATGGCTTATCTCCGATGAGTCTTAGCCCAGCCGTCGCCTGCTTAACATCTCTCGTTAGTGTTCAATTACAATAGACAAGGTAAAAAAAGAGTTCAAAGATCAAATTTCAAAATTTCAATTAAATTTGAATATATATTACCCCTAGTTTAAGGGGAGTTCTGTTCATTTGCCACCAAGGGACGACGCTGTTTGCCTTGTCGAGCAGTGGTATCATGGACTTTGCAGCCTCCTTCGGCCGTCCAGAGAAGGAGCTCAACCCGGGGGACACCTGCACCATGAACACAACCAACGTTGCATCCGTGCTTGAGTTTAGCGATGCAATTGTGAGTTTTGCTTTTGCATATGTGCTACACGCGTACATACCTTGGCGAAGACCTCGATGTCGTCGCCGATCTCAAGGAGATCCATCTTGTTGTCAAACTTGAAGACGTGCACACGCGTGCCCGTGCTCCCGGCGTCGAAGATCACGGCGTACTTGCCCACCCCCGGAAACTGCACAGGCCCCTCCACCGCGGTACTGCCTTTGCGGCCGAGCACCATGTCGGCAAAGGCCGTGAACGGCGAAGCTAGCAGGAGGAGAAGGAGA
>NC_057804.1:661286571-661299683 GCF_018294505.1 Triticum aestivum
TGTGAGTGACAGTGGGATTTAAAGAGCCTGAGATGGGGTCGTGTTTTCGACCAGCTCCCCAGCTATGCACTTGTGCGCAATCGGGTCCCTGGTAGTAGGTGGCACAGATCCAACACACTTGAAGACAAAGGAGATCACTGGACGGCCGGTTCGAGATCTCCATGCGCAACACGCTCATGTTTTTTCTGTTCTTTGATTAGCCTTCTCTTTGCATCGACCAGACGGCCACGTTGTTTATAACATCAAAAGGGGATCTGCATCGATCGACCGGCAGCAGAAAAGGTATTAGAAAAGGTGATCGACCCCTCCAACGTGGGTTCAAGTGAGTCACGTGTGGCCACACTTGTGGAGATGAGCCAAAGCCCACGTAGGATTCCACACGTTGATGGGCAATGATATGCGATGCAAGCATAGAAAATTAGATCAAGCACGCACACGATGGAATTCGATTCCATCAATTCGTTCATCTACGTTGTTGCTCCTTTGTTTCGTCGTATGCAACTGGGTCATGCATGTCACAATATTCCGGCTAGTGAAAAGTTTGACATGTTCGACAGTGTAATGGTCGGCATATTTTATGCTACTCCCTCCATCCCAAAATAATTGTCTCAAGTTTAGTACAATTTTGTACTGCAGCTAGTACAAAGTTGAGACCCTTATTTTGGGACAAAGGGAGTATATCGAAATTGCAATTCATATTTATTACTTTTGAGTTATGTATACCGTATAAATACAGTTGGAGACATCTTTTGAATGCAAACCCAATTGCATATTTAAGGGCATCTCCGATGCTCTCGTGCTTGTGTAGGCGCTAGAGATTTTTTTTCCCCGTAAAACTTTATCATAGCGTCTGCATTAACGTCTTTGTGTCCAACGCTAACAGCCCATAAGAAGGCGCTAGACACCCTCACCAACGAGCGGGGAACTAGCGCCCGCTAAAAGAGCTGGAAAATCATTATTCCCTCTGTACTGAAAAACCTCAACTACAAGTATTTTGATACAGAGGGAGTAGATAGTTAAGAAAACTCGTTAGATATTCTTGGATCAAGATTTTCTAGGATAAGTGCCCACAGCCAATTAATTTCAGCTCGTGTGAGGAAAAAGAAGGTGGAGCGCCCGGGGACATGGTTTGCTTCGATGCTAACATATATCCCGGTTTCGCATGGAAATCGCTTGTAATGGTTGGGAAATCGATCCTGGCGCCCGGTTTTAGCGCCTGTGTTGTAAATGCCCTTAGAGTACATAACTCGTACTTTCGTAGTTAAAGCAATGGTCAAAGTTTCATCCAAAGATATGAGGGGGGTTTTGTAGTATGTGATGGTGTGTTTCTTCTCATGTACTCAAATGCACCCTCATGAATAGTAAAAAGGTAAAAGCAGTTCAAACATTATTCAAAAAAACATTTCCAATGTCCTAGACCAAAAAACAAAATCAATGCTTCAAAAAGACTTTTTTGAAAGCATTTTGCGGTGCTCATTTTGTTGTTTGTTTCCATACCTCCATGAATATGAATTCATCATGAAAATTTACCCATAGGAGGAAACTAGGCATTGTTTGAATTTAAAAAACAGAAGGAAATATTCTATCTTTTTGATACTAGACGAAGTAATATCAATATGATACTTTTAAGGACAACAAATAACAGAGAAGAACAATCTCTACTGCTTTTTTTATAAAGGGTGTTTTTTATTTACTCATAATGTCGTATCAAGGGATAGAATTATAATGAATACACGCCCGAGCACTGCATAACTAGGATGCACACAGCAAACACAACACAAACACACCAAAGTTGTGCCTAGATGGAGGGAAAAAATCAAAACAATGAAAACAACAGTTGATGAAATACAATAGTGATCATCGGCATCAACCATCCCTTGACAATACAAAGACTACATGAAGAATTCTCCAAAAGCTGCGCGTCCAGAAAGGGATCGGCGTACAAGCGTCGCTACATCCAACCACCGAAGGTCTGATCGTGCTACTAGATCCAAAAATCCCCGCACTCCAAATTCTTGCAGAACAAAATATCCTTCCCCTGATAGGCCCCAGTCAAAATGCGGATGCAAAGACCTCCAACTTCGGTTGCACATGTATTTTCACCGAGAAGTATTGTATTCATGTACATACATACAAACAAGCCAGAGCACATAGCAGCAGCCAGACGGCGGATTATGAAGAGCGTGTACCTGTCAAAGGTGCGGCCATGTTCCATGTCACGGGCGAGCCGATGCTACCGCCGAAACCGCTGGAGGCAATATCAGGGGATCTCAGGAGACTGCACGACCATGTGTTGTCGACTGAGAAAAGCCTACTAGCCTTGAAGGATCCAGGATATCCGACATACGTGGCTCGTGTGCCTGAGGGGAAGCGCTACGTCGACACACGGCCCGCGGAGGTGCTCTTCCTGCGGTTTGAGCATATCTTCAAGATGTTTCTGACAAGGCAGCTCGATTGTACAATCGTTCCCCTTTTTGCGCTACATATGAGCTTTGTCATGAAGAGAGAAGAAGTCTCGCAAATCTGTGTGGAGGATCCATACTACATGCACGAGTCCTTGAGTCTCGGCAACTTTGAGCGTAAAACTACTAGGAAGTACCTCGAAAACTTCATGGTGCAGAATAAGGACCAGGAAATTGTCCTCCTGCCTTATGATCCAAAGTAAGTCAGTGCTGCACAACCCTTTCATACATTTCAATCATTCCTTCTCGCTCATATGCATAATAATTTGAGGTGTTTTTCCCCCGCAGCAACGGGCGCGCCGTCCTTATCGTTCTTTACCCGCGAGTCTCCCACGCCGTGTATTTCTACCCTACCAGAAACTACGAAAAGGATTACACCCACGTAATGAATATTCTAGATGATGATCTCCATGGCTTCAGCTTGAGGGGTGACCACGTGCAGATCGGGAAACAAAGG
The DNA here is from genome assembly GCF_018294505.1 of Triticum aestivum. Classification (NCBI taxonomy): domain Eukaryota; kingdom Viridiplantae; phylum Streptophyta; class Magnoliopsida; order Poales; family Poaceae; genus Triticum; species Triticum aestivum. The sequence continues at coordinate 661,289,491 of NC_057804.1, forward strand.
AACAATAAGTCGGGTTTCTCGCATAAAACTAACTTCTGCTGCATCCATGTCTCAAAACCAAGCAAGAACGATGGATCTACCTCCTCCATCCCATGATGGAGTTCAAAAGGGATCACCAAAAGCTTCGCATGACAAACATAAACAATGATCATATCTGCAAGTGGGTAGAATCTCATGGAGAAGCGGATTATAAACTTACAGATGACTTCTTGAGCATCTAGAAGGACATTGCGACAATCATCATGAAAGAAGTCATCGAAGAGAAGGGGATGTTCCACCACGGCCCTATATCGCAAGCTGACATCCGAACTCGCATAGGCATGCAACGTCAGGATCTCATGCCGTTCAAGAAGCTAGCGTGCATCCTCGATGATATGGAAGGATGGAACTTCTAGTGATTTACGATGCCGATGATGATGATATGTGTCGGTTGAACTTGTATGGTTTCTGTAGTGATGAAAATTTGTGATGTCAACAGTCCCTGCCGAACTTGCGTAGCGCTACTTTGTTAGTTTGGGTACGATGACCTGCGTACCTCTAGGTAATTAATTTGCGTACGATGAAACTGCGTTGACTATTTGTCTGTTTACTATATGTTGCACCTAGTTGATAACCCTTTCTTTTTCGTGTTGCTCAAGTATATTTTGTTGCATATGATTGTACATTCTTTTGATGAAGATGCATCTCTAACAGGTACCTAGATTCTTGATGGCGAAGAAGCAATGCTATGTCGTGTACAAAGGGAAGGTTTCGGGACTGTACGACGAATGGCCTGAGTGTCAGGCGCAAGTGGAGGGGGTCTCCGGCGCCAGCCATAAAGGCTTCAAAAGCAGACAAGAAGCAGAAGCTAGTTACCTGAGTTCACGCTAGCACGAGAGATGACTCATAACCGCCGCCTCATGTACTGCATAGTTCCACTCTCACTCATAGTGATAGCTCTTCTCGCGTATATCATTGTTTAGATGGATGACGATGTAGTTGCAAGTATTTGAAACTTGTGTCGCTATTTTCAAGATGATGACGAGAGACCACTTTGTGTTGGATGATGATTATGACGAGGACATGATTTGATGAGACTATTTGTATGTATATGCTATGATTACATTTGTATGTGTATGATATGCTAAGGATTATTGTATAAAGCCTGTTCAAATAGAAAACAAATATGCAGAAAAAACAGAAACTAATAAAACTAGCAGTAGCAAGAGGAATAAAGTTAGCAGCAACGCGCTCTTACCAGTAGCGCGGCTTAATTAAAAGCATTGCACCTATTAACAATAGCGCGTGGCTCTAAATCTCGCTACCGCTACCTATGTATAGCAGTAGTGTGGGTCAACCCGCGCTACTGCTACATGTTAGCTGTAGCGCTATATCAGCACCGCGCTACTGATACACCAAATACCCGCGCTACTGCTAGGCTTATCCTTAGTAGTGAATCTGTGCCTCTCACGGAAAAAGAAAAAACACATCTTTTGCTTTTCTGAGAGGCACGACCTTGCCTTTCGCGAAAGCAATCCGTACCTCAACGAGAAGTAAATCTGTGCCTTCCGTGAAAGGAAAAAAAATATGTTTTCCTTTCTGAGGCATGAACGTGCCTAAAACAAATACATACCTCCACGAGAAGTAAATAAGTGCCTCTCACGGAAAAAAATAAGTAAATATGTTTTTTTCTTTCCGGGGGGTGATGATCCGATTGGGTACATTTGGAGGGGAAAACTATACTCTTCTCAATGAAGAAACGAAGAATGGCAAACATTGTCTCAGCACTACACCAGGTCCGGACCAGGAGATGGAGAGGCCCATCATCCTCCAAGGCGTGCCTCCTCCTAACCCGTGCATGATAGGTGGCTACAAAGAGTGTCCCTCCTCAGCGCCGAAATCACAAATTAAGGAGTATCTCTTGCAAAAATCATTCCCGCCTTATCAAGTTGCAACAAGTGGCACACTGCATGGGCGTCACTTGTTACAAGCTGTGAGTTTTCCATTTTTTCGTATATTCGTTTATTCAAAATATTTTATCTCTTAAACAGTGCGCCCAAATCTTGAACCATTTTCACCATTGAATTTATTGCTTCAAGATCTCAAAAACTAGGTCCCGTGTTGATAGGCTTCAACGAACTTTTATTATATGGAAAAACCAAACCGAGAGTACGTTTTTCTCTTTCGAAAGAGGCATGTGTTTTTTCCTTTTCCAAGAGGCACGACCGTGCCTCCACGATAAGTAAATATGTGCCTCTTGTGGAAGGGAAGAGGGAAAATGTGTTTTTTCCTTTCCGAGAGGCACGATGGTGCCTCTCGTGGAAGTAAATCTATGCCTCTCACGGAAAAAGAAAAACACATCTTTTCCATTTCTGAGAGGCACGACCGTGCCTCTCGCGGAAGCAATCCGTACCTCAACGAGAAGTAAATTTGTGCCTCTCGCGATAGGAAAAAATATATGTTTTCCTTTTCGAGAGGCATGAATGTGCCTCTCGCGAAAACAAATTCATGCCTCCACGAGAAGTAAATAAGTGCCTCTCATGAAAAAAAGTAAATATGTTTTTTTTTCTTTCCGAGAGCACGACAGTGCCTCTCACAGAAGCAAATCCATGCCTCAAGAGAAGTAAATATGTGCCTCTTGCAGAAAAAAAATATGTTTTTTTCTTTTTCAAGAGGCACTTGCGGAAGCAGATTCGTGCTTCCACGAAAAGTAAATCTATACCTCTGGAAAAAAAACATGTTTTTTTCTGAGAGGCACGACGTTCGCGAAAGCAAATCGGTGCCTCCGTGAGAAGTAAATTTGTACCTCTCGTAGAAGGGAAATACGAAAACGTGCTTTTTCACGCAAAAAAAAATAAATCTTTTTGTCCAAAACCTAAGAAAAAACAGGAAAAGCCGAAAAAACAAATCATCAAAACGTTGAAAACGCGTACGGAGAAATATTTTTTTTGAAGGAAACATCCAAAGCACGACACATGACGACGGCTGAGAGCACGCCAAGTGACGCACTCCCAGCACACGCCAAGTGACCCTTGCGGGAGCTTCCAAGGGAGTACTCCTCAATTAGTTGCTCACGCCTATTGCACCAGCTACACAACGACCGCTCACGTGAGCGAGTGTACGGGCCGACCCAACAACGTGTCCTCAGCTTGGTTGATTAAACTGATGGTTTAATCGGTTAGCTTGTCCCTATAGAATGACCCCTGACCTTTTTTTGTTTGCAATTTTTTGTTGATAGCTTACCAAGCTGATCACTTGGTAGAATGACCACTCACTGATGTTCAGGATTTTGAAAAAAATGCAAAATTTAAAATATTCATGAATTTAAAAAAGTTAATGATTTAATTAAACGTTCACAGATTTGAAAATAATTTAAAGGAAAATAAAATAGAAAAGGAAAAAACTAAAAACTAAAAAACCAAACAAAAATGGTCCTAGAAACACCAGTAGAAAATCGCCCCAGAAAAAAACGGTGGAACCATATAGAAGGTTCCCAAAACCGTTGAGGGAAAAAAACTAACATACAGAAAAAATAGTTAAATAGGCCAAGCCTAAGGCGGAACGAGAGTATGTGCGAAATGGTTAAATTACCCATCTGAGTGCTTGTCTGTCGCACCATGCATGTCCTGTGTACTCCCTCGTTTGATTGACTTTTGTCAAGAGCATAGAAAAATTTCTTACATGGCTTGAGAGTTTTGGAATTTGTGAAGAATACTCACATGTCAAAAATGAAAAAATGAAAATTCATGAGACTCAATTGTTTACAAGACTGCCATTGCCAAAATGCTGCTTAAGTGTTATGCTAAATTCTGAAATCCCTGATTGCTTGCCCACTTCTCCTCTTGGTGTTAGCATCTGCCAGCTCGTGCAGTGTTGTGCATATGTCGGGGATTTCCTCTCTGATTTCTCAGATATCGCTATGGATCAGTAGACTTCCTTCTTGTATCGCTTACCCTAGTCACTCTTTGAGCCTGCCCAGGATTTCCCTGGTGACCGCTGCTTTGATGCAAGGAAAGCTAAAAAAGCTTATGCAGGCCAAAATCATTTAGAACATTAGTCAGGGTTACAACGTGAAGATGTAGTGCCGCCAATGATTTTTCGGTACCATTTCCGTACTTTAACAGGATTTGCAAGCTAAAGTTATTTCAGAGTTCAATCGAGTTTGGCTTGTAAATTCTGTGATTCAGTATCATTTTCGTACTTTTAACACAAAAGTGATGTCAACTACTCCCTCCGTTCCAAAATAGATGACCTAAATTTGTACTAAAGTTAGTACATAGTTGAGTCATCTATTCTGAAACGGAGGGAGTACATAGAAACGAGTACAGTATATGCCCAAAACAGACACACAATAGGGTCACTAGCCAGACAGGCATCACCTGGTCAGTAAGTCGGTGCTATGACCAACAAGTTATATTAAATCGTTGGAAAGCATCGAGGGTGGTGGGCATCAAATCGGCAAGCACACCCTTTTTTTAGCGTCAAATGAACCTGTTACTTTCCAGAATCCTGCTGAAGCAACTAATGGTTTTGATACGTTGGGCATTGCTACTCACAGCTCATAATCTTTTTCCTCCTCATTGATCCTACTTAAACCCCGTGAATTTCAAACAGCAACAATGTTGTGTCTCTGCCCAGGTGCAGCTTCAGTAAGCTGCATACAAAAATACAAAGTCACTCTTATCACTAACTTGAATTTGTTTTCACGTGAATAATAAGCATTACACAAAAGGTACATGTTTGATCAGATCAAGAGAAAATGCTGTGCTACAAATCAATAGTCACAGTTGAGTGTACAAACTGAACGCATTTTGGATGAAAGAATGATCTTGTTACTTCGAAACAGATACAGATTTTCATTTTTATTTTTAAGAAAATAAATTCAAGAATGATCTTGTAACTTCAAAACATGTATTACTAGAGATTTTCATTTTTATTTTGAAGAAAATAAATTCTGATGGGATTTCTTTCGGATTGAATCCTACACACAAAATTTTCTACACATAGGAGTGTTCCCTTCTACTCCCTCCGTCCCAAAATAAGTGACTCAACTTTGTACTAACTTATTTTGGGACGGAGGGAGTATTTATTTTGACATCAAAACTACCTTCTTGATTTCCCTTTCAAAAATAAGTATCTGTGGGGGAAAAGAATTTTGCTATGGTTGGGCATTGCCACTCACAGTTTAGAATCATTTTTTTTCCTCATTGATCCTCCTTAAACCCCATGAATCTCAAGCATCCACAGTGTTGCGGCTCTGCTGGCTCTGCCATAGTGGCTTCGTCTTTGTCAGATTCAGTAAGCTGCAGAAAAATTGTTAAAAAATCAATGCTATCATTAAGTTGAATTCGTGTTCACATGAATGATGAGCATTACACAAAAGGAACATGTTCAATAAGATCAAGAAAAAATTTGGTGCTGCATGTAAATCAATGCACACAGGTTGATGTGTACTAAGTGAAGGCTCTTTGGATGAAACTGATGATCTTGGAAATTCGAAACAGGTATCAATACAGGTTTTCATTCTTATTTTAAAAGAAATTTCCGCTGCAATTCCTTTCGAAACTCCTAAACACATATTTTGCTACAGAGGAGTGGTTTACATCAAAATGACCTTCTGTTGTTTTCTTATGTTTTCAATAACAAGGATTTGTTGGGTTTTTCCGAAAAGGGGCAAGGATATGTTGGTGGAAGGAAGAATTATTTTACTTCCTAAAAGCGTTTTCTGCAAGAAAATCCCTCGAATAGGTACGAAACAGAAAAATAAAATGTGGTGAGTGCAAAAACAAGGTAATATGTATATGGCAGATAGTATAGCAGGGCACATACCATTTCTTTGATGTGAGCAAGCTTTGCCTTGTTCTCATCTTCTGCACACCACTTCCTCAATTCGGGGTTGCCAAGAATTTTCAATTGTTGGAGGTTTGAGAGTTGTTGTATGCTCTCTGGCAATGTCTTGATGGCAAAGCACCACAGAATTTCAAGTTTCCTGAGAGAGGTGAGTTCTCCTAACCATTCTGGCAGTGATGTCATCCTTTGGCATCCGTACAGTGATAGTGATTCGAGCTGTGTGAGTTGCCTCATGTTAGCAGGCAATTGCTCTAGCTTCTTGTACTCCCATAATGTAAGATGCTGGAGAGACATGAGGTCTGCGAACCATTCCACCAGTTCCTCACTGTCTGCCATATTTAGTTTCAGTGCTTTGAGGGAGTGGAGGGCCTGGATAATCTCTGGTGAGCCTGCCAAATCACTGCAACCATAGATATCCAAATCGCTGTGGGCAGGTAGGTGGTGAAGCAAACTCCACTGATGCAGAGGCAAATTGCTGCCTGAAACTTCCAGCCTAGTAGATACAGGGGAAGAAGATGAGGAAGCATCAGTGTGTGCCACACTGTCTCCGCATGATATGAGCACACTATCACTTCTCACTACACTCCAAGAGGCAGCTCTAGGAAGGTGTGGTTTTATCCTCAACCTGGGGCAATAAGATATATACACTTTCTCAAGCTTAGGGAACATGAGCTCATTCACACTATCTTCGCCACTCCAGGATGATGTGTTCCATTCTTCCAGGCTTTTCATCTCGCCCAGAATAAGCTCTCGGAGGTTTGGTAGTTGGCCCAGTGGTGGTAGAGTCTTGCAGTTTGGCAAGTCAGACAACCTAATGCGGGCAAGATTAGGTAGATAACATATAATACTCATTAGCCAGTCTGGAAAACGGAGACTACAATAACCATATATCTCAAACCCCTGCAAAGTGGTTGGCGGCACTAGCTCCCTCAGCAACTCCATGTCTTCCACGTATCTCTCTCCATCTTCGGTCCACCCTAATCTCAGATCAACAATGCTACTTTTCTCCCTCAGATTTATAATGTGTGCCTCTTCTATGAACTTCACATTTTCAAGCATAGTGATACTCAGCCGTTCAGGATTTGTATGCTCAAGCAAGTGAAGATTGCTATTAGGTTCAGTGCCATCTGAATATACAGAAAAGTCTGGCAACAAACCAAAAAGGCTTTGAGTGTCCATTTTAGCCACACATTCTGGAATCCGAGTAACACTGTAGCACTCATCGAGAGCCAACTTACTGAGGCAGGTAGCACTTTTTGGTATGCTAAGAGGATATTCATATTGGCAAGACAAGTGCAGCTGCTCCATATTGGGAAGCAAGCAGATACACTCAATGAAACTCTCCGCTTGACCTGTGGATGAGCTGTCAAAGATATGATGCATGCACCATGATAGATTCAAATAGCGGAGTTCAGTGAGCTTGCGGATGACTTCTGGCAGCTCTCCGAGATTTTGGCACTGTGATAAGTCCAAATGTTGGAGTTTGGTAAGGCCACCCAAAGCTTGGGGTATCCCTAAAAGGCCATCACAGTTTGACAAATCCAGATATAGCAACTCTGTGAGCTTCCTAAATGACAATGGGAGTTCTTTTAGGCTCTTACAAGAAGACAAGTCAAGATGCATCAGACCTTTCATCTCGCCAATCGATTCTGGCAATGTTGAGAGACCACAATGATGAAGGTTGAGATAATTCAATTTTGAGAGCATGCCAGACCCCAGATCAATGGAGCGCTAAGATACCTCAACTGCTTCAGTTGACCAATGGAATCTGGCAACTCATGCCAATAGCCTCTGTGTAAATCTAAGACATGGATGTACTTAGCTGGTGAATCTGCATCATGATGGAACTCAGTTTCTTTGTAGGCATGGTCCACAATATGCAGAGCCCTTAGCTTTGCAGGTGAAGTCGGGGATGGCTTTAATGGTTTCTCACAATCTGTTCTACATGCATAGCGGCAGTTCGGGCCCTCCAAGTCAAATTCTTCAGCCGTGACCGATCTTGCAAGGTCATGCACCAGGTCATGCATAGTGAACCTTGTAGCATCTTTTCTCTCGAGAGTTCCGGTGTCAGTCTGTAGGAATGACATACAATAGTGTAAGACTCATAGTTAAAATTCTACTACTGATGTATGGATGAGTTTGCCATCTGAGCTACTGCTTTTTTGGAAAGAAAAAAAAAACTATGTCTATTGTTTCCTTTGTAAACTGATTATTTGTGAAATAATTTTCCATCAAATCTATGGATGAGTTTGCCTTCCTGCATTTTAAACGGCCAATTAAGAAGTAAAATCAAGAACAGGAACAGAAATTTGTTTCTGTGTATTTTGTACAAATTCGAACATTTCAATAAAATGGTGAATTTGAATGCATTCTAAAATTATTTATTTATTCTAACATACTACAATTAAAATAAGGAAAAGGCCTACATAACACTAACATCTGGTCTCTAGACAACTAACATATACAATTAAAATATGGAGTACAATGAGGAACATTTATATAGGAATAATATGGTCAAGTGATAATTGATCGTGAGGTGGGACAAATTAATGAGACCGAGTAAGATATTCTATCTCCCCATAAGAAATTTGATACTTGAAAAGTGGCTCAGCAGCTTACACAGATTCACCTTTCTGAAAATAATTCAGTAGTTAACAAGCTATTAAGAGCATACACTTCAATTACAGATTTTGAGATTAGCAAAACGACTCAGACTATTCTGGGATGAAACTGCATTAATAGCCTCAAGCATATAAAACTCTTCCTCGAGCAAAAAAAATTTGCTAGTAAACAAAACAATTCACATGAAGATGAGTTGGAATGGTGGCACAGGATTCGGAGCCCACAAGGCGCTACAAGACGCACTCCTACAGTAGAAGGACCTCAAGTAAAATAATTAAACAGATAATGCTGTGCAAAGTCAAGAACTGCATAGGTCAAGTAATAAAAGAGCAAATGCCAAGGGGGTGGTGATGTGTATTTTTCCACAGAAACATGATCAAAGATTCTAATGGGACATCTACATTTTTAAAGATCAGTTATCTGGAAATGGAAGTAGTGAAGTGGTTATTCCAACATACTGCATGTAACAGTTTACTAGAAAAATACTCAATATCTCTATAAAAAGTTCACTACCGTTGAGAGTTGTAGTTCAATATATCAAATAAAATAAGAGAACAAGTGGCTCCGTAGGTATGGTGTGTAACTCACTTTAGAATACTGAAGAAAGGACATTTGCAGAAGCTGCCTAACATAACTCTGACCGCATTGCCAGGTAGAGAACATACGGGATGGCTTTACCGAAATAGGCTTACGCCCCGCTATATTGATATAGCAACCACCCGATACAACAATCCGATCCACGCTGGGGCAAACAGCACAAGCACGCCCAAAAGAAATAACAAGAGAAAATAAGAGAAGAAATGCCAACAACGCCGGATCGACGAAAGCTACGGCACACCGCGATCGTTGCGCCCACCGAAGATAACCACCACGCTCCAAAGCCACCGAGTTGCCGTGTACCAAGCACCACCTTCAAGAAGGAATGCGACGATGACGACGCTGCTGCCCGGACGAGTCCTAGGATTTCTCCCGGTACACGGAGGGTAGAGGGGGGAGAGGGTCACCCGACGCCCTTCAAGAAGGATGGTGGCGCCCGCAGGCGTCACCGCGTTGGTGCCGGCAAGACCCGACATGGATTTCTCCCGACCTCTCGCGCCCACCACCCAGGACCAACCTTCGGCTCCACCACACCCGCCGCCCACCAACATGCGCCAACAATCACGAGGACACCGCCGTCGTCTCACCACGGCCAACGAAGCGAGGCCGGCCGGATCCAAACGAGACACCCGAAGACAAGGACCGGCAGCACCGCAGCCACGAGGGAGGGAACAACCTCCACCGGCTTAGGCGGTAGCAGACCGGGCATAGCAGCAGAGGCACACCAGACCCCCTGTCCGGCCAGGCCCTGCGTGGGCCCGTGAAGCTTCGCCGCCGTGCTGCAGCAGTCGCGGCACAGCAGCCGCCGTCCCTGTCGCGAGGAGCTCGCCGGAAACCACCGGAGAACAGCCCACTGCGGCCACCAGCAGGCCCGCCCCGACCCAGATCGGGCCCGTAGGGCCTAGATCTGGGCCAGCCGAGCGCCGCCGGCCGCCGCAGGCCATGGGCCGTCACCGCCGCCAAGGGGCAACGCCTCCGCATCGCCGCCGTCCAGATCCGCGCCGGAACGCCGCCGGCCGAAGGGCTCCGCCGCCAGGACCGCTCACCCGAGCCGGGGTCCAGCGACGGGTGAAGAAGGAGGGCCGCCACCGCCGGACTGCGGGGCGCCGCGCGGGCAACGCCCGGCCGCGCCCGCCGGCGGCAGC
>NC_057804.1:661299693-661303467 GCF_018294505.1 Triticum aestivum
CCGGAACGCCGCCGGCCGAAGGGCTCCGCCGCCAGGACCGCTCACCCGTGCCGGGGTCCAGCGACGGGTGAAGAAGGAGGGCCGCCACCGCCGGACTGCGGGGTGCCGCGCGGGCAACGCCCGGCCGCGCCCGCCGGCGGCAGCGGCGAGGGGGAAAGGGGGCGGGGACTCGCGGGGAGGGGGAGGGGTGGGGAGCCGCCCCGGTCGCCTCGCTCGGGGAGGGCGACGCGGGGGGCACGGGGGGGCAAAAATCTCTTTCCGAGACAGTTGACGGGATGGCTTTATGAATCCAAGAGCAATCCATTGATGAATTAGATCATCTTTAATCATATTGTGACCTTTTTGAAAGATTGCACAATAAGCAAAGCATAACTTCAAGCGTGGAGGCATCAAGTTGTAGCTTAACAACAAAGATGCAAGCACTTCTTGTGTATTCAGTGTATCTTCAGAAGTAGACAGTTCCCAGATATGATTGGCTTTAATGGCATCCCATTCTTCGTACGGCCTGCATTTCAACATGTGTCCAAGCGATTGAGCAGCTAAAGCCACACCTCCACATTTTGTTGCTATTTCCTTCCCAATCGGCTCCAAACGCTCTCTGTCAGGACGAGCTTCAAAGTTACATTTTTGTTTAATAATATCCCAGCAGATTTCATCTGTTAAGGGAGGTAATTGGCTTGGAGCAATGGTACCAGTTTCCTTCGCAATGCTTTCTTCTCGTGTAGTTACCACAACCATCACCTTGCTCCCCTCACCCAGTTTTAGCATATCCTTCAATTCTTTTAGTTTAAAGAGATCATTCTCCCACAGGTCATCCAAAATAATCAGGATCTTCTTACCAGTAAACAGCTCCCGGAGACGAGTATGAACACCATATAAATCAGATATTGGGCTTTGTTGTGATAGTTGTGATAGTATAGTGTTGCCAATTTTTTTGAGGTCAAATATCTGGGACACATAGACCCACACCCGAGAGTATTCTTTGAACTGGGAATCATTGAAAACCCATCTTGCCAAGGTGGTCTTTCCGATGCCTGCAATGCCCCATATGGGGATGATGGTGGTCCCTTGAGTGGTGCTCCCAGATAAACAAGCCATGATTTCCAATATTTCAGCATCCCTCCCAATGATTTCTTCTTCCACCATACTCCCTGCTGTTTCCCGGATATCAGTAACTGGCTGCTCTTTCCTGTGAGTTTCTGTTAGAAATCCATAATTATTATGATCGTCTTTTATCTTCTCTAGGCGTTTTTGCACCTTTTTCATCTTTCGTGGCATCCTAATCTTCTTCATCGTAGCTGCCCACTGCAAGAGGTACAATGTAATTTGTCAGTACCATGGGAGGCTTTCGAAGCACACGCAGTGGATGTTTTATGAACTCATGTCATAATTTAAATCAAAATAGTATATTACGGTTAAACAGGTGACACTGATTACTTCTTTTCGTTGCCTTTCTGGCACTTAAAGTTACAAAGACCCATTAGGAAATTAACGCACATATACTGAAAAGACTCTAATCAACTAGTGGTAGTTCTTTGATGATTTGTTTCCTACTAGAACTTTTATATGGTGGCACATCCATGTATGTATATGTCTAACAGGACAACAGATAATCAATGCACTTCCATGCACTGTATATCTCTACTCTTATAAAAGACCGAGTTGGTGATGATGGTGTGCCTGCCATCGTGTAATATAGACCGTCCGATCTATATCTGACAGATCGAAAGCAAACTATGGCAATTTTGCAAAAAGATACCCGCACCTCTCTCCACACTTGCAGATAAGGACTTCCCTCGTTCATCATTTTCTCTCACAAGATAAATTACTCATACAAATGCATCTTGATATTCCGTGCAACGCACGGGCATCTTGCTAGTACATCAAGAAGATGTAGTTGTGCCCCCAATGCCACTGAAAAAGCACCAAGCCCAGAGCCACTGAGTCAGCCTTAGGGCTGGAGGTTGAAGGGGGTGGCCATGATGTAGACAAAGTAAATCCAATCAATATGAATAAACCCCATCTTTTTATTCTTAATGACAACGATACAAGTATGTGCCATGTCCCTTTTTGTCACCGGGATTGACCAACGCAAGTTCGAACCCATCACAAAGCACCTCTCCCATTGCAAGATAAATCAGTTTAGTTGGCCAAACCAAATGGATAGATCGGGGAGAAGTACAAAGCTATAACAACCATGCATAAAAGAGTTCAAGAAAACTCAAATATTATTCAAGGATAATATGATCATAAGCTCACTATTTATCGGATCCCAACAAAGACACCGCAAAAAAGGACTACATCAAATAGATCTCCGAGAACATCGAGGAGAACATTGTATTGAAGATCAAAGAGAGAGAAGAAACCATCCAACTACTAGCTATGGACCCCATAGGTCTATGATAAACTATTCAAACATCATCGGAGGGGCAGCAAGGTTGATGTAGAGGCCCTTCGTGATCGATTCCCCCTCCGGTAGAGTACTGGAAAAGGTCTCCAGATGGGATCCCCGAAGAACAGAAACTTGCGACGGCGAAAAAAGTATTTGGGGTGGCTCTCTGATGTATGGGGAATATTTGAGAATTTATAGAGCTGGAATTAGGTCAGGAGGTACCACAAGGGGCCCAAAAGCCAGGGGCGCCCCACCGGGGCGCGCCTAGTAGGCTTGTCGCTGCCTCGTGGCACTTCAGGTCTTCTCCAAAGCTTCTAGGGTCCCCTCTGGTCCAGAAAAAAAACGTCAAAAAGTTTCGTAGCGTTTGGACTCCGTTTGATACTGATTTTCCGAAAAGCCAAAATAAGCCACAACAAAAAACAATAACTGACACTGGTCACTAGGACGAAAGTTTGGGACACCTAGGTGTCCAGGCTCCTTGCCTAGATGTCGTTGGATCATACTAGTTTTCATTGATAAGATGTGTTTAAATTTTGCATGCATACATGCATTAGTACTTTCTTATTTGCTTGCATGAGGTTACTACTATAGAAAGTAATAACGTTTGTCTAATTAATACCTGTCATTATTTGTCTCTTCATGATAGGAAATTGTAATTAATTATTTATCATACATTTTGGTATGTATGGTAGATGCAAGATAATTAATTAGAAAAATAATATGCGACATTTTTAGCGCGTACACCTACACGTACATATTTTCATCGGGTATAACACCAACACGTATATATTTTCATCGGGTATAACACCAACACATACATATTTTTATTGGGTATAACACCAACAAGTGCATATTTTTATTAGGTATAATACTCATTAACTGGTATCACAGTCTAAGGCCAACTCCACCGCACGACCCTATCCTGTCCGGCTGTGTCCGTTTGAGGTAAAACGGACATACCAGACGGCCCAGTGCGCGACCCCATCCTCAAAAAACGTCCGTTTTTTGTCCGCATCGCCCCATCCTGGGAGCAAACTTGGTCTTGTTTTGGGTCCAAAGCGGACACGAGCCGAACGTTTTTTGCGTCCCTGCTGTCCGTTGTGTCTGTCTGCACATGGGCCTGGCCCACCTATCATTAAAAGCAGAGGGACCCACCTAACCACCCACCCATCCCCTCTCTCTCTCCTCCATTTCCACTGTTCCTTGCACATCTCGTCGACGCCGTCGGAGCAAGGCACGAGCACGCATGCCAGCCACTGGCGCTTTGGCCGGAGCGGGACGCTGGCGCGGCGGCCGGAGCGGTACGCGGGAGCGGGCGGCGGCCGGAGCATGGCGCGGGCACGGTGGCGGCCGGAGCGAGAAGCCGCGCAGAGCAGGCAAGC
>NC_057804.1:661303776-661316033 GCF_018294505.1 Triticum aestivum
CCGCGAGCGGGCATGGCGAGGTCGTGGGGGCGGGCGCGCACGGTCAGGCGGGCGTGGCGAGGTCGCGGCGCCGTCCCAGCTCGAAAGGCGCTCGTCGACGTCCACCAGCGTGCGCTTGAACTCCCGCAGCGCCGTGGGGAGCGGTGGTCGGGGGAGGGAGGGGGAGCGGGACGGCGCGGGCGGGCGAGCTCGGCGAGCACGGCGCCGTTGGGAGCGGTGGTCGGGGGAGGAAGGAGGAGCGGGACGCCGGGGCCAGCGGGTTCGACGAGCGCAGCGCCGCGACGAGATTCTGCGGGATGGAGGGGACGTTTTGGGTCGCTCCGCCGCGGTGGGCGCCTCAAACTCAAGCCGTACACGCATGTCCATTTTCATCCCCATTGCCACCCCAAAGGGACGAAATCCGGACAAAACGGACGTCCGTTTGGGGTCATGCGGTGGAGTTGGCCTAATAAAATATACACGTGCGTGTCTCGGGTACATGCACCGCTTATTAAAACGTGTGAAATTTATGGGTATATACAAATTAAATTCGCATTGAGCTATATATATCTATGTGAATATTTTCATTGGGTATAACACTAATGCGTACATATTCATGTGTCTATTAACATCAAGGTATGTATATTCATGTGTATATTCACATCGAGGTATGTATATGTATGTGTATAATTCTATTGAATATAACACTAACACATACTTATTAAAAGGTATGACATTTATGTGTATATTTTCATTGAGTATAAAACAGCACGTATATATTTTTGTTAGGTATAATACCCACTAACTGATATCATGGTCAAATAACATGTACACGTGATTATATCTTGGGTACATGCACGTATATACGAATCCAAGTATGAGTGTTCAGATTATTTTTGTTTTGGAAAGAAATCATTGACCATTCAGGGATACTAATGCATGCAAACGAAATATGGAAAGCCATTATTTTGTCAATTTATGCCATGCAATAATGAATATGACTTATCATAACAGACCTAGGTGCCCAGGCACCTAGGTGTCCCAAACAATTTACCTATAATTGCATAATAAAATCCAAGATTGATACTGTAATAGCATGAAACAATCAAAAATTACAGATACGTTGGAGACATATCAATACCCTACGGCAATTGGTTGCAAATATTTCAATGATATAGTTAGTTGCATGTAACATTAATATTTGGATTGATTGTGAGAGTTGACATTAAAATAAGTATAACTTATTTTATAGTTATGGAATATTTATTGAATATGGATAGCATGCATGGTGGAAGTTAAGGTGTATCTTTTCCCATGTATGGTGGCATGATGAGTTCGCACAACTGCTGTTGAGATAAGTGTGTGTTAGCATTGATCTTTTCCATGCAAGTTGACATAGTTGCATTCATGTTGAGAGAATTATAGTTAGTGGGGATAAACTACTTAGATATATTGAATTTCTTGTATGTAACTCTTATGGGTTTTCAAGTAACATATATTATTTCTGATCAAGAATATGGATTGGCATCACTTGTTTAGAATTTCAATGATTTGGACAATTGCCAAGGATAAATTAGGTTTGTGTTTTATACTCCCCTGTCCCATAATATAAGACGTTTTTTGACATTTAGGATCAACAAACGTCTTATATTATGGGACGGAGGGAGTATTACTTTGATGATAGTGTCATCTTTTTTATTTTCAATTTTGTTTTTCTATTGATCAGTGAGCCTACCATATGTGCTCAGTTGTTGATGGTGTATCTTGATTATCGGTGTATATATAAAGTAGTACTCCCTCCGTCCGAAAATACTTGTCATTAAAATGGATAAAAAGAGATGTATTTAGAACTAAAATACATCTAGATACATCTGCTATTATTTATTTTGATGACAAGTATTTCCGGACGGAGGGAGTAGCAAATTGCATTTATTTCCAACTTAAACTTGAAGCAACCCGGCGCCACTACACTGTTTTCTTATCTATACCTAGAATTTTCCCGTCATCAAATAAATTATGTGGGTAACATTTGGCGTGCACATAGATGAGTTTAAGGGAATAACTAGTTTTTTAATTTGCAGGAAGTGAAAGTTTATGTTAGTAAGGCCTTGGATGATGTGTTCGAACTGTGCAAATACCAGGGTAAGACCACCACCACGCAATTAACAGCCCTGCAGGACGTGGTGGATCAGATGCCGCATGTGCTGCTGACTCGGATGGTCAGCTGGAAGGAAGAGCTGGCCACGGCAAGTGCTAACCTGATGTCCATGAAGGATGGGATAAAGAAGATGGCCGAAGAAGAAGGTGTGATGCCCAAGGATCTGGTGGAGTTCGTTGAGAAGAATTGCCCTCAACTTCCATCCTTAACCGTACCCCAACTGCCTCTACTCCAGCTGATAGCTGACTGATGCATGCACTGTTAATTAAGTTGAGATAAGTCCTGTCATACTATGTATACTTATCTTATCGCTAGATTGGTACGTATTAATTTCAATATATGCGTGATGCAATATGAAGTCTTTTGTGGCTATATGTGATGCAGTAGGGAGAGTCGATCATTATGTTCCATTCAATTATCTAACACTCTCTCATAACTGAATGTATCCTCTTCAGTATGAAGGCTGCAAGCTGATTTGGAATTGATGCGACCATGCTTGTTTTGAGTGCACGGTCATTCATTCACATGTGGAATTACTGTTCACACAGCCTGTTGTTTGATTAACTATTGGGAAGGGTTTACAGAGCGAGGACTTGTTGTTGGCAAATGTTTCAAAAAAATTGGACCTCGCCGACATTTTGGATTTTAATGAATCCCCCCCCCCCCTCCCCCCAGTTTAAAGATAGAACAAAATTAGTGTGTACTAGATCCAAAATATCGAGGTTACAATTATTTCGACGGCAAAGCATTTCAAATATTGTCCGCACTTTTTAAAAGTTGCACCAATATTTGTTTAGCACTGCAAAAAAATCATACATAATTATTTTTTAGAAATATATGTATTTTAAATTCTTTTGATAAGAAGTAGAAAGAAAAAGAAAAAAAATGAAAAATGAGGAACCAACTAACGAAGGGAACGAACCACTGGGCCAGCGCATTACTACGTCGCCTCACACGAGCAGTTGCTCTCTCCCGCTAGAAGGGAGAGATGGACACACCCATGTATTTTTTACTTTTTTCTTCACATTTTTACTTTCATTTTTCGAATTATTTTTTGACTATTGTTTTTATTTATAAATATAAATTCATACTTCACAATGTTTTCTTTTTCTTCACATTTCTTCATTTATGTATATGTCTGTAAAAAACTTTTAACATCAAATTTTGAAAAATATTAAACATGCATTGGAAAATGTTAACATGTATTGAAAAATGTTAAACATGCACATGAAAAATCTTTGTGACATTCCAAAAATGTCACGTGTTTTAAAAAAAGTATGGGCCACTTTAAATGTTTATACAATGTACAACAAATGTTCACATAATTCAGAAAAATGTTACGTACATTCAAAACAAATCTAACCTGAATTTAAAGTATTTTCACGAGTTCTAAAAATCGTTTTGGCAATTTTCAACCAAATCGTATACAATGTAGAATATAAAATGGTGGCGTAATGTAAAAAATGTTTTGTACCATTACAAAATGTACGTGACATTTTTGAAAATTGGTGATTCAAAGTAATGTTTATACAATGTAAAAAATGTTTATTTCCATGAGAAAATATATGCGACGTTTTAAAGAAATATTCATTTGTTTCCAAAACATATTTGTGAGTTTTTTCTAAAAAGTTTATTCAATGTAAAAAATTATTTGTGTATGTTCTAAAATATGGCCATTAAAAATGTACAACATGTATTTAGAAAATGATAATGTGTATGTAAAAAAGTGTTCAAAACATGTATTTTTGCTAAACGAACATCATGTATATGAAAATTTTCCAAAGTGTATCAGAAAAATGCTTCACGTGGGCCCTAAATTATATATTGTATACCGAGAAAATGGTAGACATGAGTTCAAAAAATAAAAATGATATAAACCAGAAAAAAAATAACAAACCAAGAAAAAAATACAAAAATACAATGAAGAAAGAAAGAAAAACCTTAAAAAACAATGAGAAAAACAAAAAAAGTCAATAAATAAAATGAGAAAAAAGGGGAAAACCAAAGAAGGCCGAGGAAAAAAAACTAAAACCAACGAAAATGCAAGAAGAAACTGAAACACAAAAACAAACAACAAAAACTGGGCAGATAAAAAATACAACGATCGCTAAAAGCGGCAACGAATATCGCGCTAAATGGGCTAGCCCGCTAGTGCGTCGCCCGTAGGCGATTCCTATTAGGAATCACTAGTGTGACACATAGTTGTCGCAGGGAGACATCGTTTGTCCCGATCACGTGGTCATCACTAGGTACCACTCACAAGTGTTTTGCAAATAAGCTATATTCAGCCCATTTAGTAGATATAAGTAAATGCCAGCTATATGTTGGGTCATACTCTTGATATGACTTAGGTTGGTCTTTTATGTTACATTATCGATAATGGCATCTCTTTGATTTTGATTTTTGTTTTTTGATTGCCGACTGAGCCTAACATATGCGCTCGGTTGTTGTGCATCCTAACCATGAGCGTGTGAAATTGTAGCAAATTGCACGTATTTTCAAGAGTAAACATGAATCAACTCGGTGCCATTATATTGTTTCCTTATTTGTAGCTGGAATTCCCCCGTCATCAAATAAATTATCTGGTAATATTTGGCGCGCATGGAGATGTGTTTAAGGGGTAACCAAATTTTGAATTTGCAGGGAGTATGTTACTAAAGCTATGGATGACCTGCTACAACAATGCAAAAGCCAGCTGAAGATTGCCAAGAAATTTACGACCCTGCAGGACGTGATGGATGAGATAAAGAATTTAATGCTGGTTCCAATGAACATCTTGAAGGAAGAGCTGGCCACGGCCAGTGCTAACCTGATGTCCATGAAGGATGGGCTAAAGCAGATGGCCGAAGAAGAAGGTGTGACGCCCAAGGATCTGCTGGGATTCATGGAGAGGAATTGTCCTCAGCTTCCATCGTCCTTAATGGTACCCCAACCACCTACTCCAGCTGCTAGCTGACTAATGCATGCACTGCTTAAATAAGTTGAGATCATTCATGTCGTACTATATATACTTATCTTATCGCTAGTTTGCTACATATTGATTTCAATATATGTGTGATGCAATATGAAGTCTGTTGTGGCTATATGTGATGCAGTACGGACAGTTGTTATGTTCCATCCAATTAACACTCGCTCATAACTGAATGTATCCTCCCCAATATGAAGTTTGCAAGCTGATGACGGATCTGGCTGCCTTGACAATCAAGTTAGATCGACGTTGCTCGACACTGAATATGCCGATGGAACGGACCATTCCAATCCCCATTTAACTGTTAATTTAACTTGCGCACACATATCCCATTTTCAACAACGGTAAAGGGAATAAACCCTAATCAGAGATCTTGCAGCCTCCTGGAAACCCCTTCAAAAACCTACATGCTCACGAAATAGGACTAGTGCATGACTAATCCAGCACCTGTTATTCATGAGAAAATCAATGTACGTGCTTACGCTCAATCGTTGTAAAGACTGTATCTACTATTTAGACTAGATGCAACGACGCTTGTTTTGAGTGCAAGGTTATTCATTCACATGTCGAATTGGTGTTCACACAGCATGTTGTTTAATTAACTATTGGGAAGGGTTTACAGAGCGAGGACATGATGCTGGCAAATGTCTACAAATTCGTAAGCATGAAATTTTTGGACCTTGTTGAAATTTCAGAAAATGAATTTACCACTAGTTTAAGGTTAGATCACAATCAGTTTGTTGACCCAAAATTTGAGGTTACAATTATTTCGACGGCCACCAAAATTACCGAGATTTAGGAATTTTGTAGAAATACTAAACCTTGCCTGGCCAACTATCGAAAGCCTGGAGTCATTTTTATGGTATGTTTTGTGTGTGTTGTTGCCTTGTGAATGCCATGTTTCCCTTCCGATAAAAAGCATGTTTTTGGTCTCTTAATCTTTTGGGGTGGTCAGTTTTGGTACCTCACCTGAACTACAACTCGACAACTCCAACTTCTAAAATCAGACAGTCATGATCCCTAAGGGCACCTACAATGCAGGTTCTTAGGATGGGATCTAGGGTTGCAATCATGGCCATTTAATCTGAATCCCGATCAACCCAATCTATTTTATTTTTTGTGTAGCGCCTATATGCATGTGCGTTAGCGTTGGGTACAAGGACTCTTACATGGACGCTAACCTAATTTTATGGTTTATATTCCTCTCTGGCGTCCAAATAAGCACCTCCTGATCAAGTACCGAACGCACGGCACCTCCGCGTTCAGCACATGTTCAGCTTGATGACGTCCCTCGTGCTCTTGATCCAGTTGAGGACGAGGGTGAATTCCATCAGCACGACGGCGTGGCGACGGTGATGATGATGTTACCGGCGCAGGGCTTCGTCTAAGCACTACGATGATATGATCGAGGTGTGTAACTGTGGAGGGGGGCACCGTACACGGTTAAGAGAAACTTGTATGTCCTTGGGTGCTCCCTTCCCCCATATATAAAGGAGGGAGGGAGGAGGCGGCCGGCCTAGGGGGCGCACCAAGCATAGGGAGTTCTACTAGGACACCCAAGTCCTAGTAGGATTCCCTTTCCTATTCGGAGTAGGAGAGAAGGAAAGAGAGGGAGAGGGAGAAGGAAAGGGGGGCTGCGCCCCTTGTCCAATTCGGTTTGGGCAAGGGGGAGGCGCGCGCCACCTCTTGGCCCTTCTCCCCTCTCTCCACTAACGCCCAATAAGGCCCATTACTTCTCCCGGTGAATTCCCGTAACTCCCCGGTACTCCAAAAAATGCCCGAATCACAGGGAACCTTTTCGATGTCCGAATATAGCCTTCCAATATATCGATCTTTACGTCTCGACCATTTCGAGACTCCTCTCTTCATGTTCGTGATCTCATCTGGGACTCTGAACAACCTTCGGTACATCAAATCACATAAACTCATAATACCAATCGTCATCGAACGTTAAGCGTGCGGACCCTACGGGTTCGAGAACTATGTAGACATGACCGAGACACATCTCCGGTCAATAACCAATAGCGGAACCTGATGCTCATATTGGTTCCTACATATTCTACGAAGATCTTTATCGGTCAAACCGCATAACAACATACGTTGTTCCCTTTGTCATTGGTATGTTACTTGCCCGAGATTCGATTGTCGGTATCATCATACCTAGTTCAATCTCATTACCGGCAAGTCTCTTTACTTGTTCCGTAATGCTTCATCCCGCAACTAACTCATTAGTCACATTGCTTGCAAGGCTTATAGTGATGAGCATTACCGAGAGGGGCCAGAGATACCTCTCCAAAACACGGAGTGACAAATCCTAATCTCGATCTATGCCAACCCAACAAACACCTTCGGAGACACCTGTAGAGCATCTTTATAATCACCCATTTACGTTGTGACGTTTGATAGCACACAAGGTGTTCCTTGATATTTGGGAGTTGCATAATCTCATAGTCTGAGGAACATGTATAAGTCATGAAGAAAGCGATAGCAATGAAACTGTAACGATCATAATGCTAAGCTAACGGATGGGTCTTGTCCATCACATCATGTGATCCCGTTCATCAAATGACAACACATGTCTATGGTTAGAAAACATAACCATCTTTGATTAACGAGCTAGTCAAGTAGAGGCATACTAGGGACAATATGTTTTGTCTATGCATTCACACGTGTACTAAGTTTCCGGTTAATACAATTCTAGCATGAATAATAAACATTTATCATGAAATAAGGAAATAAATAATAACTTTATTATTGCCTCTAGGTCATATTTCCTTCAATAGCAAGCGATCAAAACATCATGAACTGAGGTAAATCCTTCCTAACACTTACATTTAGTTAAAATCAGCTAGGTACAAAAATTGTGATATGAGTAGAGTAGAGACATTATATCTCAAACCAAACAGGGCCACTTGGTCCCAACGAAATTTACAAAAGAACCTCATGTATTATATCTTACCCATCAGTGAATAATTTGGACCATGAGGGAAACAACAGTAGGATTTATCAGCTTTTGATTGGAACGATGGCATGGGTAGCCCTTTTCTTCCCTAATTCACATCACAAGTAAGCCCTAATTATTTAGGGCATAGCTATGGAATTAAGAGGGATTAGATCACAACATGAACCAAGCTCGTTCTTGGACTCCACAAAATTCATGAAGCTATGCAAATGCGACGAAACCCATGACAGAGATGATCAATTCGACCATGGCCTGCTGTTGGACAAGTATTATGGCCATCGCCTTGGGACCAATCCGGTCATAAGGGAAGATGGTGTGGCTGTGGAGCGGAGAATGCTTTCTTGATGACATCCATCGGAATGGAGATCGACTCTGCGACTGCTACAAGCGAAGACGGACAACGCAAGGGGCAACTGCCGTAGGCCATCGACTTGGCCTTGACCATGACCACTCGCACCTCTTCTTCCATGATAGCCATTACCGCCTTCCCACCTCCACCATTCTCTCCACCAGAGCCCTCCATTTGCAGCGACAGGGGGATTGGACTACATCCTATTGATGCGATTGTACAGAGAGGAGGAGCTGCTGCTAGAGTTCGCGAGCGAGGTCTCGTGAGACAATAGATTGAAGGAGCGGAGAGAAAACAGTAAGGGGCCTGAGGAGGAAGATGACAGGGCGAGTGGAGGGCAAAACACAGAGGTAGATGCGCAACAGCAGTTCGACGACGGGGCGGGGGACGGCGGCGGCGCATGCGAAGGAACGGAGGAGCAGTTAGGGCATGTACATTGGTGCTATCTTACAAGTGTCACATAGGATAAATGTTGATATGGAGGAGAGAGAAATCATAAGAAAAAGCTTGCCTTCTCTTATTTAAGAGATGACCTCTTAGCACGAGATGTCTCACCGCATTTTTAGGAATAGATAGTTATTGAAGATAAGACAAGATGTAACCCATTGTAGGCATGCTTTTTTTGTCGCCTCTAAATTACATGCAAGACCTAAGATAAGACTATTATATCAATCATTATACATGCCCTTATAGGGGATAATGGTGGCAACACAAACTTCGGCAAAGCTTTTTCTTTTTTTGAGACAGAAACCTGAGCGCGACCTGGGCCTAGGCGTTTCCCGGCCCGGTTACGGACAAGAATGGGAGCTTATTTTGCCGAGCAGCATCCCGCGAGATGGTGCAGGAAGCGCCCGAAAGACCTAGGGACAATCTACATCGTATGATAGAGAGATCCGATGGTTGCGAGATCCAAATCACTGGGGAGGCTCGTAGGTAACTGAGTCTTACTATTTTTTAATTTGCTTAGTTCAGTTATATATATTATAGCGTGTAGCAACGCACGTGCATTCTACTAGTTTCTATAGTCTACATGTATAGTTAAGTTACCATTTTACCACCAAATTGGATGCGCAACAATTGTTTTAGACCAATTTGGGAATGAATTTATAGATTGTTATAATTCTTCGGTTCAGGAACCATAATTTCAAAATTGGTGTTAGGTGGGTAAATTGCAGGACCACAAACCCAGAAGACATTTAGTTTTTGGTCATGACCTGTCCATTTGAGTCACTTTGGTTCAAATATCGGATGATTTTGCTCATGCTAGATGCTAAGCTGGATAATAAGATTGACCTAGCACGCTTGATAATGATCTGACCTGGCCTTGCTGAAGGCTGATTTTGGGCTAAAGTGACTCAACTGAATGAGTTATGAACAAAAAAATTTACATTTCTGTAGTTTGTGGATCAAAGTGAGTGCACGGGACAAGTTGATGTGTTAGTTATTTACTCATTTTAGGTGCATACGTGTAAGGTGTGATGTAGGGATATATACTTACTGTATTTATGCAAGTGTGCACTGATATTTATCATGGTTAGCAGCAAAATGATGACACAAATTAAGATACAGTGTATGCATGCAGCTGTATTCCTTGTGGGCATTTGTATAGGAGATCATGCTTGGAAGAGGTTGTTCATCGTCTTGGCTTCGGTGGCGGCGATGACGGTGCTGAATAAAGTTTCTTCAGATCCTACTTCGACGAGGCGATCGGTGCTATGGTTGGGGACGGATCTGGAAATCAGACTGTTCAAGTAAGGATGGCATGGCGGCGGTGACATCCTCGTGGTGGACTTATGTCCTCAGGCTCCGCCGTCGGTGTTTGCTCCAGTGACGGTGCGGAGCTTGGGAGGCTAGGGGCAGATGCAGATTGTGATCTGCATCGGTGGCATATGAAAGATGGTGGATCATGTGTTGCCCAGGTTCGTGGTTTGTGGTTGACAGGTGCGGTTTTATCCTACGGCGTCTTAGTCGTGTAGGGGTGCCAAATCTGGTGCTCGATGGCGTGTCCAGGGTGCTTCCTCGATCTGGTTCGTTCAACAGTAATGGTTTCGTCTTTGGTGAGCCACCTTTAAGATCCGGAAAGCTGCATATCAGCGATGGAGCCGCTTTGAACTTGGGTGTGAGGTTGATCCGTCATTTTTTTTTTGCTGGCTGTTGTGGTGGTTCCAGAGACAGGTGACGGGCGTTGGTGTCAAGTTCAGAGCTTTCTTCGGTCTTCGTTGTAATTTTACTTGTTGGTTGTTGTTTCTTTGTGCAAAGGCAAGCGTTCTGATGTCCTTTCTGTTGGGGAACGTAGCATAAATTCAAAATTTTCCTACGTGTCACCAAGATCTATCTATGGGGAAACCAGCAATGAGGGGAAGGAGAGTGCATCTACATACCCTTGTAGATCGCTAAGCGGAAGCGTTCAAGAGAACGGGGTTGAAGGAGTCGTACTCGTCGTGATTCAAATCACCGGAGATCCTAGTGCCGAACGGACGGCACCTCCGCGTTCAACACACGTACAACCCGGTGACGTCTCCCACGCCTTGATCCAGCAAGGGGAGAGGGAGAGGTTGAGGAAGACTCCATCTAACAGCAGCACAACGGCGTGGTGGTGATGGAGGAGCGTGGCAATCCAGCAGGGCTTCGCCAAGCACCACGGGAGAGGAGGAGGAGGAGAGGCAGGGCTGCACCAATAGAGGGAGAGAACTCATGTGTTGGACAGCCCCAAAACCCCCACTATTTATAGGAGGAGGGGAGGGGGCTGCGCCCCCTCTAGGGTTCCCTCCCTAGGGGTGGCGGCAGCCCCCAGATGGCGTCTGGTGCGGCCAGAAGGGGGAGAGGGGGGAGGCGCACCTAGGGTGGGCCTTAGGGCCCATCTGCCCTAGGGTTTGCCCCCTTCCCCACTTCCCTTGCGCCTTGGGCCCTGTGGGGGGGCGCACCAGCCCACCTGGGGCTGGTCCCCTCCCACACTTGGCCCATGCTGCCCTCCAAGGTTGGTGTCCCCACTTGGTGGACCCCCGGGACCTTCCCGGTGGTCCCGGTACGTTACCGATAAGACCCGAAACTTTTCCGGTGACCAAAACAGGACTTCCCATATATAAATCTTTACCTCTGGACCATTCCGGAACTCCTCGTGACGTCCGGGATCTCATCCGGGACTCCGAACAACATTCAGTAACCACATACAAACTTCCTTTATAACCCTAGCGTCATCGAACCTTAAGTGTGTAGACCCTACGGGTTCGGGAACCATGCAGACATGACCGAGACGTTCTCCGGTCAATAACCAACAGCGGGATCTGGATACCCATGTTGGCTCCCACATGTTCCACGATGATCTTATCGGATGAACCACGATGTCAAGGACTTAATCAATCCCGTATTCAATTCCCTTTTTCTAGCGGTATTTTACTTGCCCGAGATTCGATCGTCGGTATACCGATACCTTGTTCAATCTCGTTACCGGCAAGTCTCTTTACTCGTTCCGTAACACATCATCCCGTGATCAACCCCTTGGTCACATTGTGCACATTATGATGATGTCCTACCGAGTGGGCCCAGAGATACCTCTCCGTTTACACGGAGTGACAAATCCCAGTCTCGATTCGTGCCAACCCAACAGACACTTTCGGAGATACCTGTAATGCACCTTTATAGCCACCCAGTTACGTTGTGACGTTTGGTACACCCAAAGCATTCCTACGGTATCCGGGAGTTGCACAATCTCATGGTCTAAGGAAAAGATACTTGACATTAGAAAAGCTTTAGCATACGAACTACACGATCTTTGTGCTAGGCTTAGGATTGGGTCTTGTCCATCACATCATTCTCCTAATGATGTGATCCCGTTATCAAC
>NC_057804.1:661316194-661324161 GCF_018294505.1 Triticum aestivum
GGATAATACAGTTATAGCATGAATAAAAGACTATTATCATGAACAAAGAAATATAATAATAACATATTTATTATTGCCTCTAGGGCATATTTCCAACAGTCTCCCACTTGCACTAGAGTCAATAATCCAGTTCACATCGATATGTGATTAACACTCAAGGTCACATCCCCATGTGACTAACACCCAAGAGTTCTGGGTTTGATCATGTTATGCTTGTGAGAGAGGTTATAGTCAACGGGTCTGAACCTTTCAGATCCGTGTGTGCTTTACAAATCTCTATGTCATCTCCTAGATGCAGCTACCACGCTCTATTTGGAGCTATTCCAAATAACTGTTCTACTTGGAGCTATTCTAAATTGTTGCTCCATTATACGTATCCGGTATCTCTACTCAGAGCTATCCGGATAGGTGTCAAGCTTGCATCGACGTAACCCTTTACGACGAACTCTTTTACCACCTCCATAATCGAGAAAATTCCTTAGTCCACTAGTTACTAAGGACAACTTTGACCGCTGTCCTGTGATCCATCTTGGATCACTCTTGTACCCCTTGACTGACTCATGGCAAGGCACACTTCAGGTGCGGTACTCAGCATGGCATACTGTAGAGCCTATGTCTTAAGCATAGGGGACGACCTTCGTCCTTTCTCTCTTTTCTGCCGAGGTCGAGCTTTAAGTCTTAACTTCGTACCTTACAACTCAGGCAAGAACTTCTTCTTTGACTGATCCATCTTGAACACCTTCAAGATCATGTCAAGGTATGTGCTCATTTGAAAAGTACCATTAAGCGTTTTGATCTATCCTTATACATCTTGATGCTCAATGTTCAAGTAGCTTAATCCAGGCTTTCCATTGAAAAACACTTTCAAATAACCCTATATGCTTTCCAGAAATTCTGCGTCATTTCTGATCCATAATATGTCAACAACATATACTCATCAGAAATTCTATAGTGCTCCCACTCACTTCTTTGGAAATACAAGTTTCTCATAAACTTTGTATAAACCCAAAATCTTTGATCATCTCATCAAAGCGCACATTCCAACTCCGAGATGCTTACTCCAGTCCTTAGAAGGATTGCTGGAGCTAGCATACATTTTAGCATCCTTAGGATCGACAAAACCTTTCTGATTGTATCACATACAACCTTTCCTTACGAAAGTTGGTAAGGAAACTCGTTTTGACATCCATCTGCCAGATTTCATAAATGCAGCTTATGCTAACATGATTCCGACGGACTTAAGCATCGCTACGGATGAGAAAATCTCATCGTAGTCAATTCCTTGAACTTGTGAAAAACTCTTCGCCACAAGTCGAGCTTCATAGATGGTGACATTACCATCCACGTCCGTCTTCTTCTTAAAAGATCCATTTATCTCAATGGCTTGCCGATCATCGGGCAAGTCCACCAAAGTCCATGCTTTGTTAGATACATGGATCCTATCTCGGATTTCATGGCTTCTAACCATTTGTCGGAATTTGGGCCCACCATTGCTTCTCCATAGCTCGTAGGTTCATTGTTGTCTAGCAACATGACCTTCAAGACAGGATTATTGTGCACTCTGAAGTGGTACGCATCCTTGTCACCCTACGAGGTACGGTAGTGACTTGATCCAAAACTTCATGATCACTATCATAAGCTTCTACTTCAATTGGTGTAGGTGCCACAGGAACAACTTCCTATGCCCTGCTACACACTAGTTGAAGTGACGGTTCAATAACCTCATCAAGTCTCCACCATCCTCCCACTCAACTTTTCGAGAGAAACCTTTCCTCGAGAAAGGACCCGGTTCAAGAAACAATCCATATTGCTTTCGGATCTGAATTAGGAGGTATACCCAACTGTTTTGGGTGTCCTATGAAGATGCATTTTATCCGCTTTGGGTTCAAGCTTATCAACCTGAAACTTTTTCACATAAGCGTCGCAGCCCCAAACCTTTAAGAAATGACAGCATAGGTTTCTCTAAACCGGTGTCATCTCAACGGAATTACGTGGTACCCTATTAAAGTGAGTGCGGGTGTCTTTAATGCCTAACCCATGAACGATAGTGGTAATTCAATAAGAGACATCATGGTACGCACCATATCCAATAGGGTGCAACTATGATGTTCGGACACACCATCACACTATGGTGTTCCAGGCGGTCTTAATTGTAAAACAATTTCCACAATGTCTTAATTGTGTGTGCCAAACTCGTAACTCAGATATTCATCTCTATGATCATATCATAGACATTTTATCCTCTTGTCACAATGATCTTCTACTTCACTCTGAAATTACTTGAACCATTCAGTAATTCAGACTTGTGTTTCATCAAGAAAATATTCTCAACATCTACTCGAATCATCTGTGAAGTAAGAACATAACGATATTCACTGCATGCCTCAGCACTCATTGGACTGCACACATCAAAATGTGTTACTTCCAACAAGTTGCTATCTTGTTCCATCTTACTGAAACCGAGGCTTTTCAGTCATCTTGCCCATGTGGTATGATTTGCATATCTCAAGTGATTCAAAATCAAGTGAGTCCAAACGATCCACCTGCATGGAGTTTCTTCATGCGTATACACCAATAGACATGGTTCGCATGTCTTAAACTTTTCAAAAACGAGTGAGTCCAAAGATCCATCAACATGGAGCTTCTTCATGCGTTTTACACCAATATGACTTACATGGCAGTCCCACAAGTAAGTGGTACTATCATTACTATCTTATACTTTTGGCATGAAAATGTGTATCACTACGATCGAGATTCAATAAACCATTCCTTTAGGTGCAAGACCATTGAAGGTATTATTCAAATAAACAGAGTAACCATTATTCTCCTTAAATGAATAACCGTATTGCGATAGACATAATCCAATCATGTATATGCTCAACGCAAACACCAAATGACAATTATTCAGGTTTAATACTAATCTTGATGGTAGAGGGAGCGTGCGATGTTTGATCACATCAAACTTGGAAACACTTCCAACATATATCGTCAGCTCACCTTTAGCTAGTCTCCGTTTATTCCGTAGCTTTTATTTCGAGTTACTAACACTTAGCAACCGAACCGGTATCTAATACCCTGGTGCTACTAGGAGTACTAGTAAAGTACACATTAACATAATGTATATCCAATATACTTCTATCGACCTTGTCAGCCTTCTTATCTACCAAGTATCTAGGGTAATCCTGCTCCAGCAGCTATTCCCCTTATCACAGAAGCACTTAGTCTCGGGTTTGGGTTCAACCTCGGGTTTCTTCACTGGTGCAGCAGCTGATTTGCCTTTTCATGAAGTATCCCTTCTTGCCCTTGCTCTTCTTGAAACTAGTGGTTTCACCAACCATCAACAATTGATGCTCCTTCTTATCTACTTTCGCGGTGTCAAACATCGTGAATACCTCAAGGATCATCATATCTATCCCTGATATGTTATAGTTCATCACAAAGCTCTAGCAGCTTGGTGGCAATGACTTTTGGAGAAACATCACTATCTCATCTGGAAGATCAACTCCCACTCGATTCAAGTGATTGTTACACTCAGACAATCTGACCACAAGCTCAACGATTGAGCATTTCTCCCTTAGTTTGCAGGCTAAGAAAATCGTTGGAGGTCTCATACCTCTTGACGTGGGCACGAGCCTGAAATCCTAATTTCAGCCCTCGAAACATCTCATATGTTCCGCGATGTTTCGAAAAACATCTTTGGTGCCTCTACTCTAAACCATTTAACTGAACTATCATATAGTTATCAAACCGTGTATGTCCGATGTTCGCAACATCCACAAACGACGTTTGGGGTTCAGCACACTGAGTAGTGCATTAAGGACATAAGCTTTCTACTGTCCGCATAATTATTACTATCAACTTTCAACTATATTTTCTCTAGGAACATATCTAAACAGTGGAACTAAAGCGCGAGCTTACGACATAATTTGCAAAAGGTCTTTTGACTATGTTCAGGATAATTAAGTTCATCTTATGAACTCCCACTCAGATAGACATCCCTCTGGTCATCTAAGTGATCACATGATCCGAGTCAACTAGGCCGTGTCCGATCATCACGTGAGACGGACTAGTCATCATCGGTGAACATCTTCATGTTGATCGTATCTACTATACGACTCATGCTCGACCTTTCGGTCTCTGTGTTCCGAGGCCATGTCTGTACATGCTAGGCTCATCAAGTTAACCCTAAGTGTTTCGCGTGTGTAAATCTGTCTTACACCCGTTGTATGTGAACGTAAGAATCCATCACACCCGATCATCACGTGGTGCTTAGAAGCGACGAACTTTAGCAACGGTGCACAGTTAGGGGAGAACACTTCTTGAAATTGTTGTAAGGGATCATCTTATTTACTACTGTCGTTCTAAGTAAACAAGATGCATAAACATGATAAACATCACATGCAATCAAATAGTGACATGATATGGCCAATATCATTTTGCTCCTTTTGGTCTCCATCTTCGGGGCTCCATGATCATCATCGTCACCGGCATGACACCATGATCTCCATCATCATGATCTCCATCATCGTGTCTTCATGAAGTTGTCTCGCCAACTATTACTTCTACTACTATGGCTACCGGTTAGCAATAAAGTAAAGTAATTACATGGCGTTGTTCAATGACACGCAGGTCATACAATAAATTTAAGACAACTCCTATGGCTCCTGCCGGTTGTCATACTCATCGACATGCAAGTCATGAATCCTATTACAAGAACATGATCAATCTCATACATCACATATCATTCATCACATTCTTCTTGGCCATATCACATCACATAGCATACCCTGCAAAAACAAGTTAGACGTCCTCTAATTGTTGTTTGCATGTTTTACGTGGCTGCTATGGGTTTCTAGCAAGAACGTTTCTTACCTACGCAAAACCACAACGTGATATGCCAATTGCTATTTACCCTTCATAAGGACCCTTTTCATCGAATCCGTTCCGACTAAAGTGGGAGAGACTGGCACCCGCTAGCCACCTTATGCACCAAGTGCATGTCAGTCGGTGGAACCTGTCTCACGTAAGAGTACGTGTAAGGTCGGTCCGGGCCGCTTCATCCCACAATACCGTCGAAACAAGATTGGACTAGTAACGGTAAGCATATTGAACAACATCAATGCCCACAACTACTTTGTGTTCTACTCGTGCAAAGAATCTACGCAATAGACCTAGCTCATGATGCCACTGTTGGGGAACGTAGCAGAAATTCAAAATTTTCCTACGTGTCACCAAGATCTATCTATGGAGAAACCAGCAATGAGGGGAATGAGAGTGCATCTACATACCCTTGTAGATCGCTAAGCGGAAGCGTTCAAGAGAACGGGGTTGAAGGAGTCGTACTCGTCGTGATTCAAATCACCAGAGATCCTAGTGCCGAACGGACGGCACCTCCGCGTTCAACACACGTACAGCCCGGTGACGTCTCCCACGCCTTGATCCAGCAAGGGGAGAGGGAGAGGTTGAGGAAGACTCCATCCAACAGCAGCACAACGGCGTGGTGGTGATGGAGGAGCGTGGCAATCCAGCAGAGCTTCGCCAAGCACCACGGGAGAGGAGGAGGAGGAGAGGCAGGGCTGCACCAATAGAGGGAGAGAACTCATGTGTTGGACAGCCCCAAAACCCCCACTATTTATAGGAGGAGGGGAGGGGGCTGCGCCCCCTCTAGGGTTCCCTCCCTAGGGGTGGCTGCAGCCCCCAGATGGCATCTGGTGCGGCCAGAAGGGGGAGAGGGGGGAGGCGCACCTAGGGTGGGCCTTAGGGCCCATCTGCCCTAGGGTTTGCCCCCTTCCCCACTTCCCTTGCGCCTTGGGCCCTGTGGGGGGGGGGGCGCACCAGCCCACCTGGGGCTGGTCCCCTCCCACACTTGGCCCATGCTGCCCTCCAAGGTTGGTGGCCCCACTTGGTGGATCCCCGGGACCCTCCCGGTGGTCCCGGTACGTTACCGATAAGACCCGAAACTTTTCCGGTGACCAAAACAGGACTTCCCATATATAAATCTTTACCTCCGGACCATTCCGGAACTCCTCGTGACGTCCGGGATCTCATCCGGGACTCCGAACAACATTCGGTAACCACATACAAACTTCCTTTATAACCCTAGCGTCATCGAACCTTAAGTGTGTAGACCCTACGGGTTCGGGAACCATGCAGACATGACCGAGACGTTCTCCGGTCAATAACCAACAGCGGGATCTGGATACCCATGTTGGCTCCCACATGTTCCACGATGATCTCATCGGATGAACCACGATGTTAAGGACTTAATCAATCCCGTATTCAATTCCCTTTGTCTAGCGGTATTTTACTTGCCCGAGATCCGATCGTCGGTATACCGATACCTTGTTCAATCTCGTTACCGGCAAGTCTTTTTACTCGTTCCGTAACACATCATCTCGTGATCAACCCCTTGGTCACATTGTGCACATTATGATGATGTCCTACCGAGTGGGCCCAGAGATACCTCTCCGTTTACACGGAGTGACAAATCCCAGTCTCGATTCGTGCCAACCCAACAGACACTTTCGGAGATACCTGTAATGCACCTTTATAGCCACCCAGTTACGTTGTGACGTTTGGTACACCCAAAGCATTCCTACGGTATCCGGGAGTTGCACAATCTCATGGTCTAAGGAAAAGATACTTGACATTAGAAAAGCTTTAGCATACGAACTACACGATCTTTGTGCTAGGCTTAGGATTGGGTCTTGTCCATCACATCATTCTCCTAATGATGTGATCCCGTTATCAACGACATCCAATGTCCATAGCCAGGAAACCATGACTATCTGTTGATCACAACGAGCTAGTCAACTAGAGGCTCACTAGGGACATATTGTGGTCTATGTATTCACACGTGTATTACGATTTCCGGATAATACAGTTATAGCATGAATAAAAGACTATTATCATAAACAAAGAAATATAATAATAACATATTTATTATTGCCTCTAGGGCATATTTCCAACACTTTCAGTTTTGTTAGATCGGTTTATATGTGGCTTATACTATGATTTTTGTGATATAAATGAGACACCCATTACCATGAAAATAAAAAAGAGTGGCTGGCTGGATCGCACGAGAGCTCCACAGCCAAGGTACAGACACATGATGCTGCTGCTTCCATCGCTCGTAGCTAGCTAGAGCATCATGGATGCTCCCATGATGCATCATAATCCCATGGATAATTGCTTGTACTCGTGGTACTAATTTCTGATCTCGTCATCTCACTTCCACTCTACTATTTGCAGTGCCCTCAGTGCGGTTAGAGCTACAGCCACGGCGCAAATTACCAACCTCCATTGAACTTTATTTACCAAATTCGATCTGCACATGCTTACATGACGAAATTGATCGGTTGACGGCTGGAGGCGAGATCGCCTTCCTTTCTTCTCCTGGAAGAAAGAAAGCGTATGGTATGAGTCGCCCCTAGACTATTAGGCCTTGTTTGGATGCGAGGGTAAATATTTCGACGGCATAGTCCCGTCGGCAACATTTGCGGCAGCGTACCTTGGGCAGTCCGTCGGCACAGACAAGCCATCAGCACAGAGGCCTATGCCGACGGCTTCCATACAGGCATCGGCAAACATTGACGCCTGATGGCGACTGACGGCGCCGTTGTCAACTGCTACTACCTACATGCCAGGACGCTACCAGTGGGCGCCACGTGTTGACTATGTCAACGGCCTGGCCGTCAGCTTATATAGCTATGCCGACTGCCTTGCCGTCGGCATAGGGAACACGTGTGCTCCCACTGGTAGCTCAACCCTACCCTTTGTTTGAATTCAATTCAAATACACAGTAGATATATATGATTAAATAGACATACACATCACATATAAGTATCATCCTCACAACCAACACCACCACCATCACAACAACATAAATATCATCTCAAACATAAGCATCATCGCAAACAACATAAGCATCTAAAGAAGCACGCAAGTCATCGCAAGAAGCATAAAAG
>NC_057804.1:661324365-661369068 GCF_018294505.1 Triticum aestivum
GCCAGGACGTCCACCACCACCGCCAAGTCCGACAAAGCCCAGGTCGTCACTGCTAGCGGCAACGCTACCGCCAAGACCGCCACCGCCTCGATGGATCGGAGTGACCGGGCTCCGTGACTCGGGAGTGACGCCCTGACCGACATCACCACCAACGAATGATCCACCGATTCCCTGGATGTTTGAAAAGACATGTTCAGGGATATATGATGGTGTTGAATAAATGGTAAGCGGTGGTTGAATAGTTTGGGGATGTACTAACCACCGTAGTCCCTGGGTGTTGTGCCAGAAATTCCTCGAAGGTAAGCAGCACTGGTTGTGGTCCAATAGGTGGTGGTGGTTCCATTACAGGAACCGTGCGGGCCGCCATGCTCTCACAAATGAGCTACATGTTAATTGACAAAG
Source organism: Triticum aestivum (assembly GCF_018294505.1). Lineage (NCBI taxonomy): Eukaryota > Viridiplantae > Streptophyta > Magnoliopsida > Poales > Poaceae > Triticum > Triticum aestivum. Next base: position 661,324,768 of record NC_057804.1, read on the forward strand.
CAAACACGAATGTCAGAAGAAGTGAAATTGCAAATGTGGAAATGAAATGAAAGGGGCTAAACTAACCGTCATCATGCGAGTGTTGTGGTCCTCGACGGCTGCAAATCTTGCGCTCCACGCCATAGTCTCCTGGCGTGTGTACTCCATGTAGGCCTAGAATATGACATGATGGAACTCATTAAACATCTCAATGCGGAAAATAAAGTGAGCAATGAAGATAAGAGGGAAAATACTTACATAGTGCCGCTCGGCTAGGAGGGAGTGTGACTGCGCACCTGTCATGGTCGTGCTCGTGCGCTGGCTCAGGCTCGGGTCGGTAGCTTGGACCTGTGTGTAGGAGATAGAAGGAGTGACCACGGCATCCAGAACCGGCTGTCGACCATGAGCCTTCGGCCCCATGCCCACGACCAGCCTGTCGTCCAGAACCGCCTTACAGCAGTGTAACATCATTTTGTATGTTTTTCGCTACCAATTTCAGTCCACAACCAACTAGTTCATTTCAAAATACCAGTAACAATCTAACAATTGAGAACGGGAAATGGTAGAGGAAATGCAAGATGATACTACTATTTTGGTCATAAGCTAAAAAGTGCAGTGCCAAACAACACGTATCCATCCCATAGAAACATGACATAAAGTCTAAGAAGCAGAGATGGAATGGTACGACAACGTAACTCTTGGTCGTATCAAATCTGCAGTTGGCGACCAATAAATCGTTCTTCACTGAACAGAAGCGATACAACAGAGGAACAGGCAAAGAAAGCGCAACCTCTTTGAGGCAGCAATCGTTCCAGAGATGCACCGACGACGAGTAGAGATTGATGATGTGCCTGTGCTTGAACCTTTCACTGCACTGAGGGCACTGTGAACAGGTAAAAGTAACTTAGCCTCCAAATGAAGACTGCCATGCTAAATTGCTAAGTAAGCAGCCTCCCAAAAACACATCTGCAGCCTGCAAGATTGATGCTAAATCAAATGATGATCATGTGCAGTGCAGTAGTACCTTGGCGCTCGTGTTGCCGCCGCGGCGCAGCCACCTCTCCAAGCAGGATCTGCCGTAGACATGTCCACAGGGAATGCAGCTGTATCAAGCACAGATTTTTATTCAGAGACGAATGAGGGATTTCTTCAGTGAAGGATGCAGATGCGGCGAAATGTACCAGATGCGGTGAGCGCCGTAGGAGGCCCAGGAATCCATGCAGATGCAGCAGGTGGTGGCCGCCCGGGAACTCCCCTCCGCCTCCGCGCCGCCGCCCACGCCGGCCGGCGCAGCCTCCTCCTCCTCCGCGCGCCCGGAGGCCCTGTCCCCGCGGGCGCCCTCCTCCTCCTCCTCCTCGCCGTCTTCGTAGTACGAGCCGCTCTCATCGGATTCGTCGTCGTCGTCGTAGGAGTTGTCGTAATCGGAGCTCTCGTCGTCGTCGTCGTTGTAAATCTCCTCTTCCTCTTCGCCGGCCGAGCCCGGCGCGGCGCGGTTCGCCACTCCCCTGACTAAGGACGCCGCGGACTGGCGAGGCGGTACCTCTCCGTCGGACATCTCATCGTCGGAGACCTCCTCCGCCGCCGGCGGCCGCGACGGCGAGGACGGCATGGAAGGGGAGTGGATTGCGACTCTGAAGATGAAGAAGCTTCAGGCGACTGAGGGGATCGGTTTATTCTGGGCCTTTTGGGCAACCAAAGTCAACTGGGCTACATCTATTTCCGGGACTACAGCCCAACAACCCAGTACTAAGGCCCAAGAGCTCTCAATCCGAATTATATTGATTTTTCATGTTAAAATAGTATTCCCTCTATAAACTAATACTGTATAAGATCTTTTACTTTACTAGCAAAAGAGCCCGTGCGTTACAACGGGAGAAAAAAATACCAAAATTAGTGATGTTGCAATAATTTATATACCAGAAAAGGTGTAATCAAAAGGATAATTTATAAATTACTATTGATCTCAAAAAAAGAGAATAATTTATAAGTTGGATGTGAAACATATTTTTTGAGTTCGCCGTGTGTGCCATAACCCCCTCCCAACTGGCGTGCGGGGCAAAACAAGACGCGAGCAAGATGCACTATTGTCACACTCTCTCTACTCTTCATTCCCCCTCTCTCCTCCCTATCTCACCAACGATATCGATGACAAGCAGATTTGAGGTATAAGTTGATGGACAGCAAGTACCGGCAGTGGCGGAGCCAGGAAAAACTTAATCGGGGGGCCAACTAATGTTAAATCATGTCGAGAAACACAATATTAGCAACAGGTAATTACTCATGTAATGGAAAAAATCTGCATGTTGGCCTCGGCTGGGGCCCCTGCTCGCACCCCTGCCTCCGTCACAGAGTACTCGTGAGCCCCAAATATCTTCTCCCTTAAAAAGTAGTATTTCTTTCCAATTTTAATTAGTCTATTTGATAATGTATTTGTAAGGTGTGGTAGGCATGAATAGTAAACTATGATAGTAACAACAAACAACAACAACAAGTAGTTATAATTGGTGCTCATCCGGAAAACGATGCTAGCACGCATAGCATCCATCCATGGTTTTGTTTATCATTTTGAAATATTACTACCCTTGAATGAAATGAGCGAATTTTGGAACTTTTTCCGACGATCGCAGGCGAAATGAACAATCCAAAATTTGAATTTTTGGACAAAAATTGGGTGAAATTGAACGAAAAACTATCAAAATTGTACGGATATTTTGTCTTGCAGCAATTGAATAAAGCAAAATCAAACTGAATAACACTATCCCTTTATTGATATACACCCACGAATAGCTCACAGCAATACAATTAGCAAAAATACCACATTACTTACTACTCATCTTGGTCTAATTAGTACTACATCCTAGGTCCCGTTTCAGCAAGATGTCGCTGGAATTGTTCCTTGGTGATGTCGCTCGGATGACCACGTCTTATAGTCCACAGTTGATTAAAAAAAGCAACAGGCACCACCAAATCCCCACCGATGTCACCGCCCACTGGGTGTCCCTTCTTATCCACAACACGTCGCCATTCCTCATCACCCAAGCGCCGCTCAGCCTCCATCTTCCTCCTGCTGCCTGACCACCCATCGTTGCTCCTCCTCCTCTTCTCCTCTTCTCCATCCGCCTCACCACCCAAGTGTTGCTTTCCTATTCTTGGCCGCGGTGGCTGGCCTGAGCCACATCCCAGCTGACAGCGTCGCCGTGCTTTCTGGCTACGGCTGGGGCGTTGGTGGACTGCTCGTCGGCGCACTGGGGCTCGGTTGCGCCAGATCTGGCGGCTGGCCAGCACGCGCGGGGGGCGGTCTGGTGGTGGTGCTCGTCTGCCGGTGGCCACGGATGTGGGAGTGCCGAAGTTGCCTCCGGTGAAAGCCCCTAGGCCCCGGTTTTCTCTTCCATGAGCTGGTCTCTGTACCAGCAATGGGCATCAATTTTCTCTGTATCTTCAGTTCGGCTCTCTCTCCTTCTTTAGGATTATTAGCTCAAATGGCAATTAAGCTAAGACATTTCTTTCTATTAGGCTTGGCACCGAATGGTGCTTTTCTTTGGATTCATGTGCATCTCCTCTTTGCTCATTTTCAATTGGTGACGCATTCATGTGCATCTCCTCTTTGCTCATTTTCAATTGGTGACGCATATAGTAGATGCGGCAGGCAGCTTTCTTGATTTCTCTAGGGTAAACATGAACATCTCATCCGCTTTTTGTTGGCTTGTTGATCTTGTAATGCATGAAATAAGTTGGTTGGATTTTATGTAATAGAGCAGGTGGGACTATTAATTTTAATCTGAAATTTTAGCACAGGCACAAGACTTGGTTCCTAAGGCAGGGAGAGAAGGAGCTCGGGCGCGCTGGTGAGAGGAGCTGAAGCGGAACGGTGGTGCCGGGTGATGCGATCCCCGGCAGCGGCCGGCAGCGGATTGAGCGTATAGGATCCAGAGGCGAGGAAGAGTCCGTCCTCATGTCTGTTCATGTTTTTTTCTCCCTTTGAAAAAGGAGTGAATGGAACGCTAGCAGGGCGGCGGGCGCGCGCGCCGCCGGGAAAGGACGGGCAGGGAGATGGTGGCACGGGCAAGGCCGGGGAGGGCGACGGCGGCCTCGGACTCGGGCGAGGAATTGTGCCAGCGAGAGATTTTTTTTACTTGATTCCTGTAGTACTGCGGGTTGATTTCAGCAAACCGCAGGGACATTTTTGTAAAAAATCCGCGACGGACGACAGAAATCCAATTTGCTTTATTATTATTAATAATTAATTAATATTAATATTAGGTAAAGATTAATGATTTGAAAGAAAGATCTTATATTACTTTACAGAGGTAGTATATATTTTTACATAACTAGATGCTGATTTGCTCCCACTCAGTGAGGTTCTTGAAAGCGGAACCGAAAATCCATTCACTGATGATACACTCAAAGCTTTCAACGAAATATAGAATCGTGGCACGCAAAGTTTCCTCCTCAAATAGCAGATACAGGGCTCAGATGAGCAGAACAATACAATTTTTGTCCAGAGTACATAGTAGAAACAGAGGATCAGCAACAGAAGCTTCAGAGGTCACCCTGAGGCCAATATCTAGTCACGCCGTAGCCAATATTCTGCATCCGCGACATTCGATTACCGATTGCCATCCCTTACATACATACATACACTTGAGCATCAGTGCAAACCGACCCTTCTTCTCCTTTGCATCTTCATTTCATCCTCACCCTGCATTACAACAGTAAGAACCATTTTGATAAGTCAATCGTGTTTCTTGTATATGTTCAGAGTTGGAACTAGATTAGAGGCCCGCTACAAACTGAACTACATTATCCTACAACTGAAATTGTTCAGAGAGAAGTTTTCTTTTTGGAAGCACAAAGTGTAGAGCTGAAGTTCTTGTCCCACATATATGCATTCCACAGGTTCATGCTGAAAACTCCACATCTGCACCACTTATTTTCGTAACGTCAAGAATGTATCATGACAAAACTGCTAAAACTAAACAGGGACATTGGTTGATACTATTTACAGAGTTTGCATAATAAGAATCAAGAATGTATCCAACCTGAATGTACCATGATAAAAATTAAGAATGCATGCATAATAAGTAGGGCATTGGTTGATGCTATTTAAAGGAGTACAAGTTACCTCACTATTTAGCAGACATTAGCATGATTCCAAAATTGCTTAGCTGTGACTTATGTTTTCATGACCAAACTGCCTGCAATGTTTTTTTCAGTTACCTCATTATCTACACAAAAGGATCATTTTGTTACTGATAAAAGTTTATCCTTGTCTCTCCCAGATGCCCAATTGCATGCCACATTCAGCACGGCATGGCCACGAGATCTGGATGTAGCAGCAGTGGGGTTTGCGCATTTGATCGAGCACGTCATGCTCATTGTCAGTTCGGGAGCACTAATCTAGTCGAAGAGCACAGCAAAACACAAGGGGGAAATTTGTGCTCACCAGATGCGAACGCCGCAGGCTCCACTTCCATCCCATTCTACTCGTCGTCGTCCTCGTCGTCGTCTTCGTCGTCCTCGTCCTCCTCGTCGTCATCGTCCTCATCGGAGTCCTCGTCTTCGTCTTCGTCGTCGTCGTCGTAGCCCTCCTCGTCGGAGTCTTCGTCCTCGTCCTCGTCCTCGTCCCCTTCATCCTCCGAATCCTCGTCTTCTTCGTCGTCGGAGTCGTCTTCTTCGTCGTCCTCATCCTCGTCCTCGTCCTCCTCGTCGGCCCCTTCTCCGCCCGCCGCCTCCCCGGACCCCGACGCGGCACGGCTCGCCTCGGCGCCCCCGCCGGCCGGCGGGGCAGGGGCCGGGGCCGGGGCAAGCGGCGGCGCCTCTCCCCCCGCCGCCTCGTCGTCGGAGGCGTCCTCCACCTCGAACTCGACCTCCTCCGTGGCCGGCGGCGGCGGCTGCGGCGGCGAGGGAGGCATGGGGCGGCGGGGTCGGCCGAGATTTGGATTCAGATTTCGGGGGGAGGGAAGGGAAAACGGTAGGTGGCGCGCCGTGCCCAAGCACATTTCATTCCTGGGCTTCTCGGGCAGACAGAGAGAAAAAAAAAACTACGTGGGCCCAACTACTCAGATAGTAAATGTTCAATATATAAATGTGTAAATGTTGTCATATACAGAATTTTTTTTCACTTTGGTTTTCTACCTTTTTCAATATAATGATGTCAAAACAAATCTCGAGCATAGACTTAGCCGGGGCATGTCCTCTCCATTGCAGGGAGCACATTGATTTTATTTTTTCTCGACACTTGCAACCGTGGTGTCACCTAAATACTCAAATCGAGACGCGGCGTGTCACCGCCTAGAGGAGCGGAGGGTGTGCACGGTGGTCGGCGGCATCCGTGGCGGCGATGGCGCGGCCGTGGAAGCATGTGACAACTACCATCGGGGAATGAATGAGTGGCCGGAGGTTGCTGCAGAGGGGAGGGGGGCACATTTCTCAATGCTTGGATTTCATAGGCGAAGAGGCTAGTTGAATCTAAACATTAGGACATGTGTTTTCGTTTCGCGTAAATATACATGGATAGTGTGTGGTTTGTGGAACCTGAGAGAGTGGGGTCTTATCATGTGGTGTTAGTTCGGGATAATGTGGGTTTTAGGGATCTTTTATAGTTGATCTGGGAAGCAACACCTATTTTTTCAACTATCTTTACTTTATGCAATTTATTTCTATATTTAACCCATAAACCATGACGCTTTCTCCAAGACCAGAAGCATGGTTGTGGGTAATCATCTTGGCGAATCATATTGTCGAGAACATAGAGATTGTCTGCGAGAAGCTTGAGGAGCTCAGCAAGTTCGCACTTGATATGGACAAGTGGGCGGACTATTTGCTCATCCCAGACAAGATCAACTATGAGTTGATGGGTCAAAGAGATAATAAGAGCACATGACCAAATTCATTACAACAACTCGAGTGAATGATGACCTAATCTTCAATTGTAAATTCTCGTGAAATAAAAAACTGATATGGAAATATGGTTGGTGGAACTATATTTTGTCGATGTAATCCCAACTCATGTTCCAAACTACTCCCTCCGTTTCTAAATATTTTAGAATGTAGATTCACTCATTTTGCTCCGTATGTAGTCCCTGTTAAAATTTCTAAAAAGAATTATATTTAGGAGCGGAGGGAGTATATTTGTCTACATAAACTTTCACTTTCATTGCATCAAAGCAGCAGTACATGAATCACATCAGCAACATCACACGTGAAATACATGGTAGGAGCAAGGATCAGGAAGAGGATGTGACAAAAAGGAAAACAGTCTATCCATGCATGGATGGTGAGAATCATAGAGGAGACCCGTCACATGTGCACGACAATGCATCATTAGGCCGCTGTAACAGCTAGAGTAAAAAAGGGGCAAAGAAGTGGAACATGGTAACAAATCATAGTTAATTCAGCTTAAGTTACAATAAACGAATGACAACAAATAAATCGTTATGGCTTTTCTAGGATTAAGAGTCATATCTCCAAGAGTACGACCCAACATATAGCTGGCATTTACTTATATATAAATGAATTAAAGCTGCTAAGCTAGCTCCACTCTCATGCATTTGAAGTACTTTGCCTTTGAGTGCTTCCCTACCTTAAACTCAGTATTAGGTATTTTCCTTTGTGTTGCATACTGTTTTTTAACACAGTACAACACAGATGCTCACATATACACACATAGACTCATCACTATGAACGCACACATGCACACTCTTTCTTTATGAAAACCTTTGAAATACTGAGCCGACACTACATCTAGAGAGATACTGCTTTTTTAACATAGTACAACGCAGATGCTCACATATACACACATAGACTCATCCCTATGACAGCAGACATGCACATCCTATCTTTAGGAGAACCTTTGAGATACTGAGTCGACATTGCATCTAGAGAGATACTGTTTTTTAACATAGTACAACACATGTACTCACATATACACACATAGACTCATCCACATAAACGCACGCATGCACACCCTATCTTTATGAAAACTTTGAGATACTGAGCCGGCACTACATCTAGAGGCCGACAAAGTCACCACACATGCTTTCGTGGTTGACAGGGACGTCTCCTCCCGCTGAATAAATATCACCAGAGAGCCTTAAATAAATTCAGGAAAGTGGGAGCACTGGTGCCAACACAGAACAACATAGATGGTCATATACACTCACCCCTATGAATGCACCCACACACACCCTACCCCTATAACGCAATCCGGAGAGACTGAAATAAATCCAGGAAATGCAAGCACCGGCAGAACGAGCTCTCTACCAGGAGCAATTCCAAGTTAATTCTTGCCCGTAATAGCCAAGAGAAAGTCTTAGTTTCATTAGTTAACATTTGTCTTTGCTACAGTAAGTAACCTTGCCGCCTCAAAAATAATATGCAGAGTCCTTATGCTCTCCATGGAAAAAGTCCGCCATTGATGCCAAGCCTTCCTCCTCCATGTGCTCCTCACACTCATGTTAGTTCTCTTCATACCTTCCAATCGCCATTACTGCCCTTCCTGGCATAGAGAGTTGTGCTTACTATCTCATGCTTACAGACGCATCTATCAGCTGGATCGAATGACCCTGGAGGTGGTACATCTGGACACGGTCAAGGAAGCCCAAGCACTACTCCAACGTCAAGAAATTGACTCATAGTTAGTTCTTCTCAACTCTTGTTGCCAGAGTGTAGACATGAAAACCAGATGTTATACATGTGTCCTGTAGAACCTCAGATGTTGTAGCAAATGCAGATTCTAATCTATACATGATGGATGCCATTGTTGAAATAGAGTGGCTTCGTGAGCTCTTGATGGACTTACCTATGGTTGAAAAAACCAATACCCCCTATTCTGATGAACTGTGATAATCAAACTGTGATCGTCAAGATAAACAGTTCTAAGGACAATATGAAGTCCTCAAGGCATGTGAAGAGGAGACTAAAATCTGTCAGACAACTGAGGAACTCTGGAGTTATTACATTAGATTATATCCAAACGTCGAAAAACCTGGCAGATCCCTTCACAAAGGGTCTATCACGTAATGTGATAGATAATGCATCGATGGAGATGGGTTTGAGACCCATCGCATGAGTTGTCCATAGTGGTAACCCACTCTATGTGATCGGAGATCCCGTGAAGTAGAAGTGGGAGACAAGCTATTGGTCAGCTGAGAGGAGAGTATCCCTATTTTAATTATTCCAATCCGTGAAGATGCAATACTCTCCTGATCTGCATGGCAGGTTGATATTTATCTTAATGTGTTCCAAGTGGCTTATTTGAGTAAGCAGAGATGTTGTCCCGCAGAGCATCTCCTGAGGAACACACCTATATGAATTTGACAGTTAATGTCACAGTCTGTGAGAAGTGGGTGTTCTCTAATAAATTCATGAAAGGCCCCGGAGTATGATGTATACGCTCCACCCATGGGGAAGCCTTGCGGCAGTCCAGTATCGGTCAAGAATTTGTGTGAAACTAGTCTCGCAGAAAACTTGTAGTTCAAGGCATAGTCCATGATTCAAGTTGTGACCTAGTGTAGCATAAAACTCTAAGTGGAAGTTCAACTTTACAGTCTTCACTAAGCACCGGTATATAAACAATGTTTTGGAACTAAATGATGAGATGTACCAATGAGACTTTGTGGAGGATTGTTGGAATTTGCTAGTAGGCCTTTGGCCCAAAGCCCAACTAAACTTCTGAATTTTTTTTGGCCCATTCATGCACACATGTGAGTGGAGTGAGTGAGACTAAAGTTCAGTCTCACCCCGGAAGTTGAGAGAGAGTTGCACCTCTTTATAAGGTGAGCTCTTCTACCACTTGTATGAGTATGAGAAGAGGAGACCTACACGCGCGCTCCTCCTCCTCCTTGCTCGCCTCGCCATGGCACGCCACGCCACGCCTCGACGCGGGTTGCGGGATTGAGCCGAGCCGAGGATAGAGCTATGCACGTTGTCTATATTTTTGCTGCTCGGGAAAAAGTAATGAGTCATTAATTAATAATTAGCGGACGCGTTAATTACTGAACGTTTTCAATTCTTTTGGATCGTGACGACTCGAACATGTGGTTTACTCCCACGACCTACCCGGCCCGCACTATATAGTCAGGCAGACGTCTACCCTAGCGGCCGCCACTTCGTATGGTTTCTCACCACCGTTTCAGATCATTGCACCGCCAAGCAGGTCTTCTCCATCCCTCCTTTCGGCGTGCACCGGGAGAAGGGACAGCAGGCCTCCGGAACCCCGCCTCTCGTGATCCTGTACGGGAGAGGGGCGATCAGGTTTTGGGGAGCGCACTCGCGCGACTGTTGGCAGCGATGACTTTGCGAACGACGACTTCTTTCCCGACCTCGGCAACCTCATCCTCGACGACATGGGCGACAACGTCAACGTCAACGGTGCTGCTCCCGCTGCACCGTATGTGATTCTATCCTTCCTGTTCGAGATCGTGGTAGAAATCATGTTTCTAGTATGCGCCCTAGATGTGATATGTTCATCTACTATGCTAGTTCGCATGATTAGTTTAATCTCTGCTAGTGCTGTCATGATTTATCTTTTATTTATTCGGATTAAAACTCGTAGTAATTTGCTCATATTTCCAAAACATGCAGAGTCCTTATGCTCTCCACGGCAAAAGTCCGCCATCGTTGCCAAGCCTCCTCCCTCCACGTGCTCCCCACATTCATGTGAGTTCTCTTCATACCTTTCAATCGCCATTACTCCCCTTCCTAGCATAGAGAGTTGTGCTTACTATCTCATGCTTACAGATGCATCTATCAGCTGGATCAAATGACCCTGTTAGAGTTGTGTCGAATATAGTGTACAAGGTAGGTTACAGTTGGACTTGTAGTTGTATTGTGTTTAGATAGGATATGGAGTGCTGTTCTAGTAGGACACTTGTATCCTAGGCCTCTCATATATAGCGGGGCTAGACACACGATGTAACCTATGCCAACATAATAGCACCGGAACACAGGGGAAGCCGGCGGCATGTACCGGTGTCCAGGGCGACCGGGTGCGGTATTGTAGCGGTGTCATGGGAAGGAGCGCCCATAGTCAAGCCCCGGGGATGTAGCCATATCGGTGAACTTCGTTAATAAATCTCGGTGTCGTGCTCGTGTGATTGCTTGGTCCTCGGATGATCGACAATATGCCTCGGATTTATTCTAACAAGTGGTATCATGAGCTAGGCGTGAGGCGGGTTGATCTATAGGATGAAGAAGCAGTCGCGTGGTGGATGCGTCGGCGGCGACGGGTTGCAAAGGGCGTCAGATTAATCTTGTATGCGCGTGCAGCGGCATGCGTGCGCACACGGGATGTGCGGCGATCGATCGGTGGATCGATCGGGCGAGCATCGGCGGCACGTGTACGTGCGGGTGGGATCGCTGGTGTCTGGCGAAGCCTAGGCGAGGCCCACGGCGGTGCGGCTCATGTGGCTGCAGCAGGGTGCAAAGCCTGAAGCTGGCCTGAGGCGCGTCTCGCATAGGTGTCGCTCAAGAGTAGGCTAAAGCATACGTGGAGGACTCGTGGCGTGTGCATACAGAAGAAACACCGTGGATTTGTTTGGACAAAAAGGAGACCGAGTCTCCACGCGACACGGAGATAGGCAGGCAAATCAATATGCGGAAAGAGGAAATCCATCGAGCGATACATACTAGCTGGGACATTGACAAAGCAACAACAGCATCGGGAGTTGAGCTAGAGCTACTACACGTGAAGATCAAAAGTGTTCTTTGGTTGGAATTTGCTATTAGTGCACGAGGGTGTACCACGTCAGGTTTTGCTTGTGTACTTGGGCATCACGTAAGGAAAGCTCGGATACTTTTTCGCATGGTCAGCTGTATAAAGAACTGTGGCGCCAACGATACCAGGTTTGAGGTGGAGAAGTTCATGGAACTGAAAACCTTGGGTTATGGCAGACACGGATGAAAGATTTGTTGACACAACGGGGATGCTTGATGGCGTTGTGGGAAGTCATGTCAGCTAAGATGGAATTATCAAGTGATGGATGGAGATTCGCAGAAAATGATTTGGGAGCCTTGAGTGTGTCGTACAGCCGAAATAGTTCGGCTGGGTCGGACTTAGGCAGTCTGACGGATCGACGTGAGTCGGTTGGTACAGAAGACGGTGGTGGAATCGGCGCTGATGACGTAGGAGCGTGATGCTGATGGTGACCGACTTCTGGGCGTGGAAACACGTGGCGCAGGCCCCGAGGGCTTGTGTGGCTTCGACAAGACTATGGCGCGGGATTGATTCAAGGTGGTGTATACACGGAGCTTGAAGTCGATGAGGCGCAGGGGTGGACTGATCATCTACCATGGAGTCATGTTGAAGATGGAACTGGATTGAGGGGCTACGGTGTAAGGATCCAGAGAATCGAAGCCTATTCAGCTGATGGGAAAAGCGAGTGCCACGTAGTTCGGACTGGAGCCCAGTGGTCTGATGGAAGCGTGAAACTCGTCATCGGTCGGTGATGATCGGTGGTACTCTGCAGTGGGGGTTGAGTGGTGTGGGTCCGAGACCCTTGAGACTCGACCGGGACAGCAGAGGCTCGACGCGCTAGCGGCGAGGCGTGCGGTACGCACGGGACATGGAGACGGGCCAGGGCTCTGGTGGTCATACATGTGGTGAGACAACTGCGAAATTTGACTCGGGATGACTACAAGCAATGGTGAAATTCCTTCAAGTTTCAGACAGTCGGTCAAGAAAGGAGCGGTGATGTTGAGTTCAGGTAACTCTTATGTGTGACACCCAATATGTGAGTTGTTCACTTTCACGCAGGTCAGCGATCAGTGTGTGATGGCCTTGGACTGATACTCTGGAAGTTGGGAGCGCAAACTAGAGTAATGTGGAACTTAATTTCGCTCGAGTGTTGACTGTGGTCAAGAAAAGAAGGGACTACAAGTTGCAGGTGCAGTCACATGGAGTCTTTGGAGTAGCAGCGGTGCTCATGGGATAAACTCAAGTCCAATGTACATGGAAGTTTGCCGCATGGACGAACTCAAGGTGGTGGAGAATATTCGCCAAAGTGGAGTTTGTTAGAGTTATGTCGAATATAGTGTACAAGGTAGGTTACAGTTGGACTTGTAGTTGTATTGTGTTTAGATAGGATATGGAGTCGTGTCCTAGTAGGACACTTGTATCCTAGGCCTCTCATATATAGCAGGGCTAGACACACGATGTAACCTATGCCAACATAATAGCACCGGAACACAGGGGAAGCCGGCGGCATGTACCGGTGTCCAGGGCGACCGGGTGCGGTACTGTAGCGGTGTCATGGGGAGGAGCGCCATAGTCAAGCCCCGGAAATGTAGCCATATCGGTGAATCTCGTTAACAAATCTCGGTGTCGTGCTCGTGTGATTGCTTGGTCCTCGGATGATCGACAGTATGCCTCGGATTTATTCTAACATCTATCAGCTGGATCAAATGACCCTGGAGGTGGTACATCTGCACACGATCAAGGAAGTCCAAGCACCCAACATGGTGGTGGTACTCCAACGTCAAGAAATTGACTCGAGTTAGTTCTTCTCAACTCTTGTTTTTTTTTTTTGACTGTTCTCAACTCTTGTTGCTAGAGTGTAGACATGAAAACCAGATTTTATACATGTGCCTTGTAGAACCTCGTATGTTGTAGCAAATGCAGATTATACACATGATGGATGCCATTATTCTCAAATTATTAAATTTTGACCTTCATTTTACAGGTTTGCGTCACCGACGGAGTGTGATGTGCATGTTGTGGCTGTGCTCGACATGTTCTTTGTACTCACTCCGTTCCTAAATACTTGTCTTTCTAGGCATTTCAACAAATGATTACATACGGAACAAAATAAGTGAATCTACACTCTAAAATATGTCTACATACATCCGTATGTAGTAGTCATTTGAAATGTCTAGAAAGACAAATATTTAGGAACGGAGGGAGTACTTGTGAACTTTCTTTAGACGTAGTCCCTGACGTTGCACTTCTGAACTTGTTTAATACCATGGGGCTTCCATTTATGTTGTCTCCGCCAAGATTTTCGAGTCGACGAGTCGTTTGGGAGTAGTGACTCTTTACGAGTCGTGCAAAGACGTAACAAGGATCATTCGCGCGTCTGATTCTGGTGTCGTTCTGATCATAGGGCACCGCTGAACTACTGGACAAGGTTCACCAGGTATGCGAGAACCAGATGCAACAGTACACGCTCTGCGTCGAAAAGCGGCTAGGTTTGCGCAGGCGCAGCTGAAGGAGTGTATGGAGCAGATACCGAGAAATCAGATCATGTCGCACACCGATGTCATGAACTTCATGTTACAGAACTGGCCTGAGTCTTCTCTCCAGTTATCCAACTTCTGACACCGGACTGATCCACAAGTGGTATCTATCAGCTGGCTGATCAATCGCTGAAACTTGTGCACATACATACCGCTAATTGCAAATGGTGCACGGGCACCAATGTTTTTAAAAATCATTTTTTACAGCGCAAAAAATTTATAAACTTTTTGTAAACACACACACATGTATATACTACATATGTGCAAAAATTCAAAACATTTTACTTTCATGCATGGCGTAAAAAAAGACAAATACGTATTTTCAAATGGGCCGGAAATTTTTGTTTTTTGGGGCGGATTTTTTTGTTGTACAGCTTATAAATTACATTTTTTTCGAAACAAAATTTCATGGATCCGTAGTGAATACACACAAGTTTTCATAGAATTGTTTTTGTTTTTTATAAATAAATATGCTTTTAGATTTTTTTCAGAAACTTCGCACTCACATACATACCCTCTTTCTACTAGTTAGTATATGTGATCTGTGGATATACACCTTCCTATGCTCTGCCCATCTCACGGGAAACTCCCAAGAATGCGACGTATAGGATGTTATCTTCCTGTAGAAATTTATATTACGTTTGTACATATATATACGTCGCATTAGTTGCTTGATGTGTACGCATAGTCTAGAGTTGGGTCTTTTTTACAAGTATAAATCGTCTCCCGCCAAAAAAAAATACAAGTATAAATCGTCAAAAAAGAAAAAGAAAAACCTCATATATTTTACAAGTATATAACTCATCAAAAAAGAACAAAGTAAAATCGTCGCCTATTTCACAAGTAGGAATCCTGCATGCCTACTCCGAGTCTGAGTCCAACTACGCCTCGATCGATTTGTCGATCTCAATACGGACACGAACCATGCCGTCCAATTATATATACTGGCTGCTAGGAGTAGATTTCCTTTTATTTTATGGGCATATATACATTGCTAGTTCATATATAGCTCGATCTTCCAGCCAGGATCTTTGCTTAGGTCGATCGATCGAATCCAGATTTTGATTACTAACGATAAGTCTCTTCAGATTCAGATCGGGCCGGTTCGTGTCTCCGGTGCGACGGCCGGCGGCGAAGGAAGGAAGGAAGGAAGCCAGCGCCCACGATGGACCCCAAAGGCGGCGGAAACGGCATGTGCCTCCCCTACAACCTGCTCGTCGACGTCCTCCGACGCCTGACACCACGCGCCCTCGTCCAGTGCCAGGCGACCTGCCGCGCGTGGCGCGCCATCGTCGACGACCACCACCTCCTACAGCCCGTCTACACGTACTTCCCAGCCGTCTTCAAGGATCGTCATGCCCGACGCTGGGACGATGGGCCGTCCTTCCTCCTCCCGCCGGACATGGTGATGGACCCACTCACCCGGATAGTACATCGTAAATCGTACGGGACGTGATTGATTTGCACTAACGATCGTCGGCCTTGTACAACATATTGGAACCCTGCAGGAAATTGTTTTATTTGTATAATCGATTAATTTGTATTTCATGGATTCCTACGGACGTTGAAGGAGAGGCTTTGGGTAGTAAGACAAGTCATTATAAGTTTAAAACTATCTCTATCACTATCCATACATTGTTTTTTCAGATGTGCCCATACATACATTATGTGTACTTCTACCACTGTCGGGTGCTACGGGCGGCGGCCAAGGAAGAAAGCCAATGCCATGTGCTTGCTCTGCAACGAGCTCCTCGACGTCGAGTCGAAACCATCTACGTGACTAGATGACGGCCGACCATGTGATCCCCATTGACTCCGCTACGGTCGCTCGAGGCTGGTTGTATTCGCGGCGTCCACATCAACGCGACAACAGGGATGAGTATATTTGGTTTTTCTCCTCTAAACAGCAACTAACCTAACTGATCCCTTATAACCGTTAGTGGAGTATAAATTTTTTACTCCATCCCCAATCCTCTCCTTATATTTACTCCAGCGCTTGGTGGTCGAGTAAAAAATCCCGCTCTCTCTTCCTCTCCCCCGCCTCCTCTTCTCCACCTTGCCCTGCTGCCGGCGCGACCCTCACCCCGATCCGCCGCCCTCCCTCCTCCCGATGGCTGGACGTGGTGGCCGCCTGTCCCCTCTGCCGATCCGCAGCGTGGATCCGCGCCGCCATGCCCGCGGGTCGTCGTCCACGGGCACTTCCTCGAGCCGCCGCCGCTCGGCCGATCCGCCCGCCGCAGCGCCCCCAATGCGTTTTGCAGACATCCTCGACCTCCCTCCACCGCGGTCACCGACGAGGACCTACCTGGGCGTCCGGCAGCGGTAGTGGGGGCCATGGGTGGCCAAAATCACCGACCGCGAGACCCACAAGCGGAAGTGGATCGGCTCCTTCCACACCACCGAGCTCGCAGCCATGGAATACGACCGGTGGCAGGTTCGGTTCCACAGCAGCCACGCGAGGTTGAACTTTCCCATCGACGAGCATCTGTTCCACCTTGCCCCGCCGGAGGCAGGGGTGGTGTCCTCTCGGATGGCGCGGGAGGACCGGGAGGCGATGGAGCGCCTCGTGGACGAGGCCGCTGATGAGGCCTACATGACAGGGCGGAAACGCGGGGGGCCGAGGTGGGAAACAACGACGAGATCGCCATCTAGGGGTGGTGGAGCGTCTTCCCCGGCGACGACGACGACGGCACCGTCCCCGACCCAGCTCTCATCGACGGCGGCCTCACCCAGAAGGATTGGCTTGGACTCCACTTCGGCTGCAAGTAGTTTAAGTTTAGTTTCTGTTTAAATTTACGTTTAATGTTCATTTGCGAGAACTTTATGTGTTGAACTTACGTTTAAATGCATCATCTTTCAGTTCAAATTTCGTTGAATTTGTGCAAATTTAGTTATACTCCACTAACTTTTGAGGATCGGCTAGGTGCGGCCAAATTTAAGTGGAGTATATATACTCCACATAAGTATATACTCCATTAACTTATAACAGATCGGTTTGAGTTGCCCTTAGAGCCCAGCAGCAGTTACGGTATTGATTTACAGGAAGCCCCATAGTATATAAATTTTTACTAAGAAAGGGAAATTTATTTACCGCATACCCCCTAGAGTTTCAAACGTTGACCACAAGGCCCATTTTTTTGACTAGTCCCAGCCATTTTCTTGCTTTACGAGAGAGATGGAAAGTTCACGGGTGCTCGGCATAGACGTGACCCATGAAAATAAAAAAAATAATGGAGAGAAAAGATTGATGAGTTTCCGTTAGTGGAAACCCGAAAAATATAGACCACTGTCATGGCTCCGTCGCTTAATCTTCGATGGGGCCCACCTATGAGGCATTGCGGAGTTCATAAACCTAGAACTCGGCGAACGTGAGACAGTGCCGAGTTTTTTTTTTCTTTCTTTTTTTTTGCGGGAAACTTCGAGCTTTATTCAACTATTCTCTGTTCCCGCACGATCAGCCAAAACGCTGGTCATGAGGAAGTCAACGGGGAATTCCATCCAGCAGTCGGTTATCCCCAAGGTGCAAGCATGCTTAGCACACAGGTGGGCCGTCATGTTGGAGTTTCTCAATACATATTGGACATCAAAAGAAAGAAAAGATAAGGCTAGCTCTTCTATTTCTAATAAAAGCGGCGCTACGATAGAGCGCGAAAACCGTCGCGAGTGCCATAGCTGAACCAGTTCTAAGCAGTCTGTTTCCATGAGCACTTGCGAAAAGCCTCGAAGCTGTGCGAATACCACCCCATCTCGAAGAGCAGACGCCTCGGCTATCAACTGGTCCGTGATGTGGGGGTAGGGCTTACTCCAGGCAGCCAAGAAGGTTGAGGAAGTCCGTGCCACTCCTCCAGCTCCACTTCTATTTTCAAGCACTGAAACACTAGCATCTATGTTTATCTTTGTCCAGCCTTGATCCGGTGGCCTCCAACCGTAGCCAGGTAGAACCTTCGTCTGTTCCAAGGGCAGCTCCAGCAAGGAAAGAGTTTCTCTTATACGTTTGAGTGATTGCACCGGGTTCATACTTGCTCTGTCATGCGTTATGTTATTGCGAGAGGTCCAAATAGCCCACATGACCGTAACAATTTTTGCCCGATCACTCTCTGAGAACCTGGGGTCGCAGAGAATATCCCTACACCAAGTCAGAGGGTGTAGCTCCGGTAGCTTGACATGTAGCCATTCTCGAGCTTCTGTCCACAAAGATTGAGCATGTGAACACTTGATCAAAGCATGCATCAAATCTTCATCAGCGCCCATGCACACCTTGCATCTTGCCAAGGTTGCAATATGTCTGTGCTGTAGTGTGCTTTCCACTGGAAGAATGCCACGGAGGACCCTCCACCAGAACACACGCACCTTAGGTAGAACTTTGAGCTTCCAAAGACGAGTCCATAACTGTTTATCCTTCTCTGAAGATTCCGTAATCGCCCCTTCCTCTAGAGCTAGATGCTCATTATGAGTCATTAGAGCACGATATGCCGACTTGACAGTATAGGAGCCCGATCTCTCATGGTCCCAAGCCCAGTAATCATCCCCACCTCCATTTCTGAGTGGAATATTCAGAATAGTATCAGCATCCGGTGGTATAAAGTTTTCTCGAACGAGGTCAGCTTTCCACGACCAATTCACATCGTCGATCAGGTCAGAAACAAGATGGATAGGTGATGTACCGATCTGTGCAGCAGGCCGCAGCGTCAGCTTGCCTGGTAACCATCCATCCTGCCACACACGCGTGGACGTGCCATCGCCAATCCGTCTTCGCAGGCCAATATCCAGTGCCCCCCTCCCAGCGACGATCGCTCGCCAGGTAGCCGAAGCGTTGCAGGGAACAGTGGCATGCATGAAGTCCGTGTTCGGGAAATAGCGACCTTTCAACACCCGAGAGCATAACGAGTTCGGGCTGGTGATAAGCCTCCAGCCATGTTTCCCTAAAAGTGCAACATTGAAGCACTCCAGATCACGAAATCCCATACCTCCTCTGATTTTTGGAAGCGACAAAGACTTCCAGTCTATCCAGTGCAGAGATATTCGATCAACAGAACTGCTCCACCAGAACTTTGCCATCGGTGAGGAAATATTTTTGTACACTTTTTTCGTGAGTTTAAGACAACTCATAGTGTATGTTGGCACCGCCTGTGCCCTTGCCTTGATGAGCACTTCCCTCGCCGCGCAAGACACCAATCTCTCTGTACCTCCATTCAGCTTTGACCTCACCGTTTCTCCAACAAAATCAAAGGTGTCAGAGGTAATCTGTCCAACTGCTTTGGGGAGGCCCAAGTACCTTTCATTGAATGCCTCAACTGAAATACCCATCACAGTTTTCACTATGGTTCGTACTGGACTTGGCGTGTTTGGACTAAAAAATATGGAACTCTTCTCCTTGTTGACACACTGTCCCGAACACTCATCATAAATCCTAAGAATGTTATTTAGCCGCTCTGCACTCTCCAATTTAGCTTGCATGAATTTAAGACTATCATCTGCAAACAATAGATGATTAATCCATGGTGACCGGGTGCATACTCGAATCCCCTTGTCTGCATACACTCCACCGAATTTGTTTAAGAGTGTAGTAAAACCCTCGGCACACAAGAGGAATAAATAAGGTGACATAGGGCATCCTTGCCTGAATCCCCTAGAAGGGGTGAAAAACGGCAGCAACTCCCCATTCACTCGTACCGCGAACCGCACTGATGTTACACACTTCATAATCAGTCGGATGAAGGACGAGCTGAAGCCCAACTTTGTCATAATCGCGTGTAGATAATGCCATTCTACGCGATCATAAGCTTTCATCATGTCCAACTTGACAGCACATACCCAATTCTTTCCCTTCCTTCTTTTCTTCATTGCATGGATACTCTCATGAGCAATAAGAACATTATCTGTAATGAGGCGCCCAGGCACAAACGCACTTTGCTCCTCACTTACAATGTCGTCAAGAAAATCTCTCATCCTGTTAACAATACATTTTGGTGCAATCTTGTACAGAACAGAACAAAGAGAGATAGGTATATATTGGGTTATTCTTTGTGGGTGCCGAACCTTTGGAATAAGGGTAATGGATGTATCATTCAAACCTTCTGGGAGTTCGCCCCCATTCAAAAACCCCAACACTGTCGGGATTATGTCAACTTTTATCAATGGCCAATGCCTCTGAAAAAACCCTGCAGTAAAGCCGTCCACGCCGGTGTTGGAAATATGCCCTAGAGGCAATAATAAAAGGATTATTATTATATTTCCTTGTTCATGATAATTGTCTTTTATTCATGCTATAACTGTATTATCCGGAAATCGTAATACACATGTGAATACATAGACCATAACATGTCCCTAGTGAGCCTCTAGTTGACTAGCTCGTTGGACATTAGATGTCATTGACAACGGGATACACGTGTGAATACATAGACCATAACATGGTTTCCTGACTATGGACATTAGATGTCATTGACAACGGGATCACATCATTAGGAGAATGATGTGATGGACAAGACCCAATCCTAAGCATAGCACAAGATCGTGTAGTTCGTTTTGCTAGAGCTTTTCCAATGTCAAGTATCTCTTCCTTAGACAATGAGATCGTGTAACTCCCGGATACCGTAGGAGTGCTTTGGGTGTACCAAACGTCACAACGTAACTGGGTGACAATAAATGTGCACTACAGGTATCTTCGAAAGTGTCTGTTGGGTTGACACGGATCGAGACTGGGATTTGTCACTCCGTATGACGGAGAGGTATCACTGGGCCCACTCGGTAGTGCATCATCATAATGAGCTCAAAGTGACCAAGTGTTTGGTCACGGGATCATGCATTACGGTACGAGTAAAGTGACTTGCCGGTAACGAGACTAACGAGGTATTGGGATACCGACGATCGAGTCTCGGGCAAGTAACATACCGTCTGACAAAGGGAATTGCATACGGGGTTGATTGAATCCTCGACATCGTGGTTCATCCGATGACATCATCGAGGAGCATGTGGGAGCCAACATGGGTATCCAGATCCCGCTGTTGGTTATTGACCGGAGAGCCGTCTCGGTCATGTCTGCATGTCTCCCGAACCCGTAGGGTCTACACACTTAAGGTTCGGCGACGCTAGGGTTATTAGGAAGACTTGTATGTGATTATCGAAAGTTGTTCGGAGTCCCGGATGGGATCCCGGACGTCACGAGGAGTTCCGAAATGGTCCGGAGGTAAAGATTTATATATGGGAAGTTGTCATACGGACACCGGAAGGTTTCGGGGGCATATCGGTATTGTACCGGGGCCACCGGAAGGGTTCCGGGGGTCCACCGGGAGGGGCCACCCCTCCCGGGGGCCACATGGGCTGCGTGGGGCAGGAGCCAGCCCCTGGAGGGCTGGGCGCCCCCCCTTGGGCCCATGCGCCTAGGGTTTGGGGGGAACCCTAGAAGGGGCGCCCCCCTTGCTTGGGGGGCAAGTCCTCCCTCACTAGCCGCCGCCCCCCCTCTAGATCCCATCTAAAGGGGCCGGCCCCCCTTGCCCCTTCCCCTATAAATAGAGGGGTGAGGGGAGGGCTGAACACCCAAGTCAAGGCGCAGCCCCTCCCCTCCCCAACACCTCCCCTCCTCCGTTGTGTGCTTGGCGAAGCCCTGTCGGAGTACTGCCTCTCCACCATCATCACGCCGTCGTGCTGCTGCTGGAGCCTTCTTCCTCAACCTCTCCTTCCCCCTTGCTAGATCAAGAAGGAGGAGACGTCGCCCGTACCGTACGTGTGTTGAACGCGGAGGTGCTGTCCGTTCAGCACTTGGTCACCGGTGATCTGAATCACGGCGAGTACGACTCCATCATCATCGTTCCCTCGAACACTTCCGTACGCGATCTACAAGTGGTATGTAGATGCAAACTCACTCCCTTGACTCGTTGCTTAGATGAACTCATAGATGGATTTTGGTGAAACCGTAGGAAAATTTTTAATTTTCTGCAATGTTACCCAACAGCCGGGTGCTTTGGATGGGGCCATTTGAAACAGCGCCACCCTCACCTCTTCTGCCGTAAATGGCTTATCTAGGTGTGCGTTCATAGGTGCTGTCACCCTATGTGGAACTAAATCCAACAGTTCATCCAGGGGTCGGATTCCTTGAGACGTATACAAAGTTGTGTAGAACTGTTGTACCTCCTCATGGTCATCTGTCCAGGATTGGCATACCGATCCATCAGCTCGCACAAGTCCCTCAATTTTGTTCATCCTTCTCCATTGAGCTGCCTGTGCGTGAAAAAATTTTGTGTTCCTGTCTCCCTCGCGCAAGTAAGGTACTCTGGACCTCTGGCGCATCCATATTTCCTCCTGATGAAGTGCCTCACGTAGCTTCTTGACGATGGATCTCTCTTCATCAGTTGGACCCCGCCTGCCCGCGCGGCTTCTAAGTTTGTTCAAACTCTGTCGGAGTTTCCTCACCTTAGCCGTCAAGCTGCCGAACTCACGCGTGCCCCATGTGGATAGTGAGCTCTGCATGTTGTTAAGCGCGCTGATCACTCCCGCCAGGCCCTGCAGACCAGCTCCTTTTTGCCAATTATTCAAGACCACACTATCATAATCTGCATGAGTCTGCCATACATCTTCATAGCGAAACTGCTTTCCTCCTCTTCTCCTCTCGGCCACATCCATACGGAGTTCGACCAGGACCAAGCAGTGGTCGGAGTCCGTGGTACTTATGTGCCAAACTTTTGAGTGCCGAAATGTCTGAATCAATGCTGGGTTCCCGAACACTCTATCAAGTCGTGCCCTGACATTGTCATCACCCGTTTGACCATTATCCCACGTATACCCTGTTCCATATCACCCCATGTCTTGGAACAAGCAATCATCGGCTGCTTCACGGAACGCACGCATCTTCCATTCAGGCTGGGCAGCCAGCGAAAAATGTTCCGTAGCATACAGTGTTTCATTGAAATCCCCTACGCATAACAACGCCGGATGTTGGATAGAAAACAATGTCCGCAGGCATCTCCAACTGTGGTGTCTGTCAGATACTCGAGGGGCCCCATAGAATCCCGTAAATCTCCATTTATCACGATGCATATTACTATTCTGCACCATCACATCTATGTGCCCCGCGAATAGACAAATACCACCGCTTAGACCGTCACTGTCAACTGCAAAACAGCCCGCAAATCCCAGAAGATTTTGCAAACTTTGTACCCTCTTTGCCGCAATTTTAGTCTCCATCAGAAATAAGAGACCGGGCCCTTCTTGCTTCACCACACTGCGAAGCTCGCGAACTGTCGCTGGGTTCCCAAGCCCGCGACATTTCCAGCTGAGGCAATTCATTGAGCCTGGCAGGGCTGCACCGCAGCCTCTGCCGTCTCACCGGAATTCACCGTGGTAGGTTTCTTCTTCTTTAGCAGCCTCTCATCTTCACCACTTTTCTCAGAGGAGTCCGATAGCACCTCTACATCACCCTTTTGGCCGTCCTCTGGGTTGTGTGCCTTGTCCATCAGCAAGGGTATAACCCTCCTGTACTCTTGTTTCTTCTCCTGCGCCCCTCCCTTGCGCTAATTCAGATTTTTGCTCTTGGCCGGAGAATTAACTTCAGCTCCTTTCTCAGCTGCATTACTCGAACCTATTGTCTCTGCTTTGTTCTTTTGACTATTCGATTGATCCCGAGATGAGTTCTCACTAGCACTCGGTGCCCTGCGATCTTCCGGCGCCCGCAGCCCTCTTCCAAAGGGGAGGTCCCCATTGGCATCTCGAGTCCCCGGGGTCAGACAATGCAGATCCGAGTGGCCCAACCTTCCGCATGAGAAACAGAAGTGCGGAACATTCTCATATTGGATGTCATACAAATCCGTCTGTTTCCGCCGCGCTGACTCGATTAAAATCCAGCGCATTAATGGTTTGTCCACATCAACTGAAACTCTAGCTCTGAGGTAGCCATTAGCATCATCAAACTGCACCCCAGATGCATGCTTGTCAATCTGTTTCGCTATTGCAGCACACCACTTCTCTCCCCGAAGATTGAAGGGCAGATTGATGACCCTTGCCCACATATGAAGCTTGGTAAAACTCAGTTCAGAAGGCCCCATGCACTCATCAAACTCCGACAAGACGACGTCGTTTTTACTTACATGCCAAGGCAGTCCTTCCCAAACTCGACCTCGATCTCTCTTGCTCGCGAACTCAGCCACGAATTTGTTTTCCCCTACCGATCTGAAGTGCAGACCTTTAGGGTTGCCCCAGGCCGGACGAAGTGCGCTGATGATTGTTTGTATGTGCAGAACATGTCGGTGCAGGACCTTCCCCGCTATCATCCACTTCTCCGGCTGACCATCCTCTCTATCATCGAGAACCAGCGGCGTCGCCTCTTCTTCAGTAATATCCAGTTTACCTAGGGCCTCCGCCAGCTTCGCCCTTGCCGCGCCCGGCGACAGGGGCTCTTTCCCGTGGCCATGCCCCGCTGATGAAGCCATCACCGGGATCACGATCCGGTGCGCCACGCCGTAGACCCGCGTGCGCCGTCGAGTTCCACCCGCAAAACCCTAATCGCCCTTGGCGGCGCTCCGGAAGTTTCGAGGGGGAAAACACTTTTTTTTTCTTTCACCGAGTCCCTTTTCCCTTGTATTCCCTCTGTCCGGAAATACTTGTCATTGAAATAGATGTATCTACATGTATTTTAGTTCTAGATACATTCATTTTTATTCATTTTGATGACAAGTAATTCCGGATGGAGAAAGTACTAGACAAACGGTGAAGTTTGCCGAGTTGTGTGTCACTAGCAATTCCATTTTTTATCAAACTCGGCAGAGACATTACTCTGCCCAGCTCCCGATGTGTTGAACTTGGCGAAATCCTGAATTCTACTAGTGAAAATGTGTGTGCATGTACTACCTCCGTTCGGGTTTATTAGGGCCGTTTGTATTTTGTGTCAGATTTTAACCATCTATATTACTAAAAAAATAGAATATATGATAAAAAAAGTACACCACTAGATTTGTATTTGAAAGAGCTTTCAAACAGTGTAATTTTTGTGGCTTACAATTCACATTTTATTAGTTAAATTTGCAGATCAAACTTTAGCCCAAAAAAGAGCGGGCCTAATAAACCCGGACGGAGGGAGTACGCAGCAGTAGCAACAACAAGAACAACAATTCTAAAGTTGTACTAAAATATTGCCAATTAATATGGATCGTAGGGAGTAATAATAATAATAATTTATTATTATTAATATAACAATAATAATTATAATATATTATTATTATTATTATTATTATTATTATTATTATTATTATTATTATTTTCTTCCCGTAGAAGAAAGATGACTCTTTGGCTAGGGTTTCTCGTGCCTCCCACCGGTGCCACCGCCGGTCTACCTGGCCTCCTGTGGTCTTAGGGCCATGGAGACATGGTGGATCCTGGTCCTTGCCAGTGGGAGGGCTCCCTTTTCTCATGCTCTTTTGAGTTTTGTTGGAGTTTGTGTCCTGCTCAGAGAGACGAGGAGGCGGTGCCTCTCTGAAGATGGAATAAGGTCCTTCCTGCCTAGTCCCCGTCCCAGTCGTGTTTCTAATATCGTTGGAGTCGTGCGGAGGTATGTCTCGGGCGGTTCTCATGGGATTCGGTCGGCGTTTGTCTTTGGTGGATCCATGTTGGATCATATCTTCGTTCGTCTGTGTTTGTGTGTCTACAAGTTGGATCTTTTCGATCCACGCTTCTCTTCATCGGTAGTGGTTGCTGTTCTGGTGTGCTAGTCTTATGGCGCCTTAGCAAGACGACTTCCCGACTGTCTAGTACAACAAGGTTTGCCTGGCTCCGATGAGGGAGGGGCGAAGATGGCAGCGCGTTTTCGGCTCGCTCAAGTGCTATTAGTCGTTGTTAATTGGTCTACGAACCTAGATGTATTTTTTACTTCTAGTGTTCTTTGTGCTGCCTTGGCGGTTGACGAATAGATCAGAATTTATGTTTGCTAAATCATAATAATAACAATAATGATGATGATGATGATCATCATCATCACATGGCAGATCAGCAGTTAGTTCGTACAATCTCTGGAAGTCAACCCATCACATACATGGTGCGCATGATCACCACGAATTAGACACCCCATAATTATAGGTGATTAGATAACAGCTAGTACTTGGCCAAGCTGGCGAACTAGAGGTTGCAATGTTCTTGTTCTTTGCGTTGAATTTTCTGCCTATAAAAGTTCATCTCGTTCATTCATACGGACATCACTACTACCACATATCAAACATCCCCAGCATTAACCCTTGTAGCTAGCCTCATCGTCGTCAAGGCACACATCCTCAATGGCTGCCGCCTCCGCACTCAAGACGGCCGCCGTCGTTGCCATCTGCATCGCCATGTTGCTGGTCCAGACCACCTTGGGGGTGGGGTACCTAACGGCGCAGGCCCCTGCCGGCGGTGGCTTGGCATGCCCTGATACCCAGACCACCTGCGGGGCGAATTGCTTAGTACGCTGTGAGAGCATGTCGCAGGACATCTGCAAGGTTGTCTGTACCACCTCGCCGTTTCCGGTGGTGGATCAAACCTGCGTCGGTAGGTTGTTCAGCGCCTGCGTGAGCATCTGCAAGACCGCGTGCGAGAACCTCCCGAGCTCCTAATCTGCTAGCTAAGTTGTGCATCGTGCACGCTTAATCCCGGAACTGCTTCTATCATCAATCTACCTTTTATTTTGTAAAACCCGTTATGATCGCGGTACTTGTGGTCGTTTTTACTTCCAAATGTGTCGTGCAGTGTACTTTGACAGTTATTTTTCCCCATTCTTTCCTGAGTTGTGAACACATTAATTATGATTATGACACGTTGCTAGAAGTTTGTACTTTTTGAGATTGAGTTGCTGGCTAAAGGCTTTGTCTCATATATTCCTCCGGGGAGTTGTGGTGGAGTTCTGGTTCCATGCCACCCCTTATCTTTGATTGGTGTTTCTCTTTTTGGGTCCCCGATCTCTGATCAGTTCGCGTTGCCCGCCGCCGCCCATCGATCCTCATGCGCCTCTACTCTGACTTCGGCATCGACATCACCGGCCTCTTCTCAGACTCGACGGCCTCACGCGACACGCGGCGGCCCGCAACGGCCGCCGTCTGCGCATCCCGTCAGCTTGTCGTTCTTAGCTCATGGTAACTTGCAAAACATTTTTTATGTTGTAGCAAATGCAGATTCACGGTAACAACTATGTAGCACAAAGACGTAAGAATGAAAGATCATTCACGCATCTGATTCTGGTGTCGTCCTGATCATAGGGCACCACTGAACTCCTGGACAAGGGTTGCGCCCGGTATGCGAGAACCAGATGAGACAATACACGCTCTGCGTTCAAAAGCGGCTCAAGGATAGGTTTGCGCAGCTGAAGGAGTGCAGATACCGAGAAATCAGAGCATGTGGCACACCGATGTCATGAACTTCATGTTACAGAACTGGCCTGAGCCTTCTCTCCAGTTATCCAGCTTCCGACGGCGGACTGATACACACGTGGTTTCTATCAGCTTGATGATTTATCGCTGAAACTTGTGCACATACGTACCCTCTTTCTACTAGTTACTATCTGTGGTCTGTGGATATACGCCTTTGCTCTGCCCATTTCGCCGGAAACTTGCATGAATGCAACGTATACGGTGCTATCTTGCTGTAGAAATTCATATATACCTGAGCATTTTGTTGTATTCCGCGATGGTTAATTAGTTGCTTGATGTGTCGACATGGTCGACAGTTGGATGCATGTCGCGCCTGCATATGCCAGTAGCCAACATATGCAGCGGACTGAACAAATGCAGCGCCCTGCGTGGCGAGCTGGGCCGTGGGCCTTGTAGCGTGCGTGTGTTGAAAGTGGCTGGCCCAGGGTGCCAGCTACATATTGTACCCAGACCGGAATGATTGGGCAGGAAGGAAAAGATCTGAAACCAGAGTTCAACATATTCTTGATGGTTATGAGTCAAAGTATTACTAGATGTGGATATATAGGATTTGTGGTTACGTTTGGCCATCATGTTATGGGCCTGGGCCAGTCACGCTGCTTTATTCCTTTTCATACTAACTATTATTAGACGGAATTGTCTTCTCACAAAAAAAGATCAGACGGAATTGTAGAGAGCCCTAAAAAAATAAGACGGGGTAGTAGAGGAGGCCAGAAGGGGTTTACGTTGTCGCTTGGATGGAACTGCGATCGGGGCGTCGTCTCAGGCGCTCGCCGCCGCCGCATGGAGCTCCCTCCAGGCGTGGTTTAGGCGGAGGAATCGACCTCATCAGCGCCCTGCCCGACGAGATGCTTCTCCTAGTCCTTGTACGCCTACGTTGCGTCCGTGCCGCCGTGCAGACCGGCCTCCTCTCGCGTCGGTGGCGTGATCTCTGGACCGGTCTCACCGATCTCACCTTCCGCTACCTCGACCCCGCCACGATCAAAGCAGTGCTGGCTCGCTTCGCTGCATCTTCAACACCGGTGTCCACGCTCGGCATCCACCTTCGAACGAGAGAGACCGCCTACCACGCCAACTTGCTGCTATGCGCCGCCGCACTGCTCTCGCCGAGGGAGCTGGTCTTCACCCTCTCGTCGTCATACATGGGAGACCTGGACGACAGGATCGAGCTGCCATGTTTCAACTGCACCACCTCGATCAAACTGGACACGGAACGATTCGGTGTCCGTGTGGCGGACGGCGAGTTCAACTCGCTCGAGAGGTTGTCCCTATCCGGCAATAACAACGCCTTTAGCGCCTTGCTACACCGGTGCCACGTGCTGCGCGAGCTCAGCATTACCGGTTTCGATTCGCGGCAGCTATCGCTACCTCCGACGGCGGAGTTCCTCTCGCTTGAGAAGCTGTCGCTCAACGGCAACATCGTCAACATTGGTACCATGCTCACACGGTGTCCGCGTCTGCGTGTGCTCAGTGCCACCTTTCGCGGTGTCGAGCCTTGCTCGATCGAGGCGGCACTCCTCGCACTCGAAGGGGCAGTGGCACTCGGCCTCGTTGTGTCCCTCCTTGGTATCCACATTGATAGAGGTGGATACAATGTCGACGCCAATCGATTCTCCTCTCTTCTCCGCGCGGCGACGAGACTATCGCCACAAGAGGTCGTCGTCACTCACGAGATATACGGACACGTCACTATCGACCTGCCATGCTTTCATCGTGCAACTTCAATCATGATGGACTTGCACTACAACATATCCTTCACAGTGCAACCGACCAGCGAGTTCTCTGCGCTCGAGATGTTATCCCTATCAGGAAAATGCAGGGTCTTGGACATTGGCACCTTGGTCACCTGTTGCCCACGCCTCCGCACGCTAAAGGCAACTGTAGTAGGAAACATCATAGTCCACTCGACATTGTTACATGAGCTTGATATCGATAGAGATATTGACACGGAGTGTCGTGGCATCGACATAGTAACTCCCATGCTTAAGCAACTGCAGCTAAAGGTTCGTGCCGGTGGAGACATTGGCATGTCCATCTCGGCGCCAGCAGTAGAGAAGGTCTTGTGGGAGCGATGGTATACAGGGTGGCCTCTTGTTTTTGGTTGTTGGTCGCTCAAGAGGATGAGAGCGTAGAGACGATACAGAGAAGCCATGTAGACAGCTGGGGAGACTCGTGTTCTCAAATGCAGCAGCTTCCACGCTTTCATGTCCTATGCTTGCAGCTATATTCCGGTGTACGTCTCTTGTCTCTTCCTGATCAATGCACTATTGGATTTACTATCTTAATTTTTGTTAGTTTTATGCATGATATTCTGACCCCCTCCCAACCTGTATCACAGGATCATTTGGATGCACAGCTGAATTTTGCACCAGAGATGGAGAAACTACCGGTTACGAACTTCTCTGTGTTGGAGCTAAATTTTGAATTAGATTCACATGGTTACGGAGCACTTGTGCTGCATCTGCTTCGAATGCGTCGAATTCGTGCCACTACGAAAAGGCTGAAGGTCGTCTTACCATCTTGGCCCAAGGTATTTCTCTACCATGCTTATAGATCTTACATACACAGTTCATGCTCAATACATTTTCTATAGGCAATTTTGATATAAGGTCTCAACAACGAAGCTGGCGCGTGTAAATAATGCATTGGCATGCTCATCATTTTCTTTAGGGGGGGACGCCAAGCATGCCTAGGAAATTGTTCTTGTGATATGCCAAAGAACTGGAGCTGCCAAAGTGCCTTCTACACACGTCTTGAATAGGTGGAGATCCATAACTTTGGTGGAAAGGATATGGAGTATGATTTCTTAAAACTGATATTCAAATGCTCGCCAAGGCTTAAAAGAATGACCGTCAGGTTGGCATGGAAATTTAGAGGCTGCACCACAATATTGCACAACATTTTCTTGGCACATCCTTCAGTGAATTGTTATGGTGATTTTAGCTACGGTGAACTGGTTCCGCGTGCATCTAGTTAGCATGCTCCCTGATGCCACAAAATTGAATGACATAGAAGTACCATTGTTTGTTAATTCTTACATTTAATTACCTATTGTTGTCAGAAATAACGAAACTTAAACTGCTACGGTCACTTTGAACATGTTACCCAGAAGTATTCAGTAGTTGAGATATATATAATGTTCTTGTTACTATCTTTCATTAAATTTAAACATGACATTTTCAAGAGAATTACATTTAGTGGTTGCACCACACACTACTGCAGGTCAATGCCTAGCAGTGACGGGCATTGGGCTCAGGCAGGCCCGCCACTAATCTCTCGTCACTAGTAACATGCCACCGGTGGTGGGCCTCCCACCAGGCCCGCAATTGGTGACCTGTTATCAGTGGCAGGATAACAAATTGCCCGCCACTGCATAACTTGCTACCCGCCACTAGTAAATGATGCACCAGTGGTGGACCCTAGGTTCTGCCCATCAGTGCTAGCAACTTTTATGATTTAAAATAAATGCATGTATTGTACTGTGTGATGTAGACCGTACATGTGATGTACACACTGAAAAAATAGTGCGCTATAGCGCCATTAATAGGGTGTAAAGAATTGTCTCGCTATATAAATCCGTGTACAATGTCTCGTCAATAGCACGTTAATAGCGTATTTTAAGGGGTGACGCTATTTTGTATAGCGTGCTATTTTTTTCCTAAGATGTACACAATGCAGTTCTAATTATATTGTTCACACGTATACACATAGCATATACTAATTAAAGTTCGTTCATACATCACCGATTTACACATTTACATAGGCTGACAAAGGAGCGCAACACCTACCATGCCAACTCTGCTACACCGCTGCCAGATGCTGCGTGAGTTCAGCTTTACAAACCTGGATTTGCGGCAGCTATCGCTGCCTCCGACAGCCGAGATAGCCGAGTTCCTCGCGGTGCGCACTGCCGCCTTTAGCGGTGTTGAGCCCTGCTTGATTGAAGCGGCACTCCACTTGCTGGAATGGGCGGTGGCACTCGGCCTCGTCGTGTCCTTCCTTGGTATCAACATTGATAGAGGTGGATACAATGTCGAAGCCAATCGATTCACCTCCCTTCTGGGCGCGGCGGTGAGACTATCGTCACAAGCTCTGTTTTGGATACCGCTCGAAATTTCGTTATCCCGAGCGGTTACCGCTACCCCACGGAAAACACTCGTACCGAGCAAAAAAATCGAGTTTTTTTTTTTGAAATTTGAATTCAAACGATCACCGTGCTGTTAAATAAGCGGCATCTCTCATGTAGCAACATGTCTTGCAATGGCGTAGTGGCAAAGGCATGCTTTATGGAGCAGCGAGTCGCGGGTTCGACTCTTTCCTTCTACAGTTTTTCTTTCTTTTTTAGAATGCGAAAGGAAAAAAACTGACAGGGTTGAAAAATTCTGCGAAAGGCAGGGGTCGAAATCGATACCTCTGACCGAAGCGGCATCGGTGGCTGAGTGTGAACAACAACTACACTAGGAGGAAATTAGTGACCTATAAGAGTTAAAAGTCTATCTATATCACCTTTTAAATATTTGAATTCAAAATTTGATTTTAAATTTCGTCCGAATTTTTTCCGGTATTTCGTGGTTACCGTGGGAACCGTAAATTTCGGTGCCCCTCGAGAAAAAAAGCTCGCTTGGGATCCAAAACCTTGGTCACAAGAGGTCATGATCACTCGCGAGATATACAGACACGTCACTATCGACCTGCCATGCTTTCACTGTGCCACTTCAATCATGATGGACTTGCACTACAACATATGCTTCACACTGCTACCGACCGGCGAGTTCTCTATGGCACACAGGGTTGCCTCTTGTTTTTGATTGTTGGTGGCTCGAGAGGATGAGGGTATAGACGATAGAGAGTAGCTCTATAGACAACTGGGAAGACTCGCGTTCTCAAGTGCAGCAGCTTCCACGCTTTCATGTCATATGCTTGCAACTCCTTGATGCAACGAAATTAAAGTGATGGGAGAACCAACATGCGTCTTATGAAGGAGGATTATTCTTCCAGTGAGAAGTTATGTTCTCGTCGATGGCGAGGTGTCTGCGGTGTCTTCGTCCCAGCTTTGTTGGCTCAGCCTCTCGAAGATGCTTACAGAGATAGGGTTGTTTGATCTCTCTCTTTCTATACTGCTCACTCCGTCTCAGAGTACTCCCTCCGTCCCAAAATT
Source organism: Triticum aestivum (assembly GCF_018294505.1). Lineage (NCBI taxonomy): Eukaryota > Viridiplantae > Streptophyta > Magnoliopsida > Poales > Poaceae > Triticum > Triticum aestivum. The sequence goes on from NC_057804.1 coordinate 661,357,516, forward strand.
CTTATCTTAAATTTGTCTAGATACAGATGTATCAAGTCACGTTTTAGTATTAGACACATCCGTATGTAGACAAATCTAAGACAAGAATTTTGAGACGGAGGGAGTACTTATTAACATATTCACTTGAAATTTCGGCAGCATAACGCGTCGAATGAATTAAGAAATGCGTCCACAACAGCATTAAATGAATGAAAAACAATTCAGGCTACTAAGTAGAAAGGATGGATTAGTTATACGTAAGGGAAAGCAGTTCGGCACCAAACATGGCAGCCAGCATAATGCGTCGGAAAGAAACGCATCCACAACCGCAGCACATGAGCGAAAAATAATTATGGTAGAAACGGATGGATTAAAACTCGAGTGAAAGCAATTTGGCATGAAACATGTCGGCATGGTTAATTTTAACCGCATGGTTTCCTGAATAAGATTCTATACATGCCAAATCATGACACTAGTCCATTGGATTCTGAATCTGCCCTAGTGGTGTCATATAAATCACAAGGTTCACAAAAAAATACCCATCAGTTTGAGTGGTGACATGCCTATGTTTCTCTTATCTTTTTTTGAAGTCCCAGTTGGGGTTAGGAAAAGGCTGGACTTCTACCGATCTCGATTCTTCTGGCAGAGTGATGAGCTAAAGAGAAAGTACTGACTCGCCAAATGGGATGTCATCTGTCGACCAAAGGACTAGGGGGGGGTCTTGGTATTGAAAATCTTGAAGTCAAGAACAGATGCCTTCTCAGTAAATGGTTGTATAAGTTGTCAGTTGAGACTGAGGCAACTTGGGCGCAGATTCTTCGTAACAAGTATTTGCATTCTAAGACTGTCGTAGGCGACAGTGAGACCGACTGACTCGCCGTTTTGGAAGGGGCTTATGAGAGTCAAATCTGCTTTCTTTAATAGAACAAAGTTCATTGTTGGCAATGGTAACAACACTTGATTCTGGGAGGATATTTGGCTTGGTGAAACACCGTTGGCGCTTCAGTATCCATCTCTATATCGTATTGTTAACCGATCTGATACTCTCGTTGCAACGATTATGCAATCCATTCCTCTTAATATTCAGTTTAGGAGGGTGCTTATGTTGGAAATATGCCCTAGAGGCAATAATAAATTAGTTATTATTATATTTCCTTGTTCATGATAATCGTTTATTATTCATGCTATAATTGTATTGATAGGAAACTCAGATACATGTGTGGGTACATAGACAACACCATGTCCCTAGTAAGCCTCTAGTTGACTAGCTCGTTGATCAATAGATGGTTACGGTTTCCTGACCATGGACATTGGATGTCGTTGATAACGGGATCACATCATTAGCAGAATGATGTGATGGACAAGACCCAATCCTAAGCCTAGCACAAAGATCGTGTAGTTCGTATGCTAAAGCTTTTCTAATGTCAAGTATCTTTTCCTTAGACCATGACATTGTGCAACTTCCGGATACCGTAGGAATGCTTTGGGTGTATCAAACGTCACAACGTAACTGGGTGGCTATAAAGGTGCACTACAGGTATCTCCGAAAGTGTTTGTTGGGTTGGCACGAATCGAGACTGGGATTTGTCACTCCGTGTAAACGGAGAGGTATCTCTGGGCCCACTCGGTAGGACATCATCATAATGTGCACAATGTGACCAAGGGGTTGATCACGGGATGATGTGTTACGGAACGAGTAAAGAGACTTGCCGGTAACGAGATTGAACAAGGTATCGGTATACCGACGATCGAATCTCGGGCAAGTACAATACCGTTAGACAAAGGGAATTGTATACGGGATCGATTGAGTCCTTGACATCGTGGTTCATCCGATGAGATCATCGTGGAACATGTGGGAGCCAACATGGGTATCCAGATCCCGCTGTTGGTTATTCACCGGAGAATGTCTCGGTCATGTCTGCATGATTCCCGAACCCGTAGGGTCTACACACTTAAGATTCGGTGACACTAGAGTTGTTATGGGAATCAGTGTGCAGTTACCGAATGTTGTTCGGAGTCCCGGATGAGATCCTGGACGTCACGAGGAGTTTCGGAATGGTCCGGAGGTAAAGATTTATATATGGGAAGTCCTATTTTGGCCACCGGAAAATGTTCGGGATTTTTCGGTATTGTATCGGGAAGGTTCTAGAAGGTTCTGGAGTGGGGCCCACCTGCATGGGGGGACCCACATGAACATGGGTAGTGGGGGCAAGGCCCTACACCCCTGGAAAAGGCGCACCAAGATACCCCTTAGAAGGAATAAGATCATATCCCGAAGGGATAAGATCAAGATCCCTAAAAAGGGGGGATAACAATCGGTGGGGAAGGAAATGATGGGATTTCTTTCCTCCCACCTTTGCCAACGCCCCAATGGACTTGGAGGGCAAGAAACCAGCCCCCTCCACCCCTATATATAGTGGGAAGGCGCATGGGAGCTTCACCCTTGCCCCTGGCGCAGCCCTCCCCCTCTCCCAAGTACTCCTCCTCTCCCGCGGTGCTTGGCGAAGCCCTGCAGGATTACCACGCTCCTCCATCACCACCACGCCGTTGTGCTGCTGCTAGACGGAGTCTTCCCCAACCTCTCCCTCTCTCCTTGCTGCATCAAGGCATGGGAGACGTCACCGGGTTGTACGTGTGTTGAACGCGGAGGTGCCGTCTGTTCGGCACTAGGATCTCCGGTGATTTGGATCACGACGAGTACGACTCCTTCAACCCCGTTCTCTTGAACGCTTACGCTTAGCGATCTACAAGGGTATGTAGATGCACTCTCCTTCCCCTCGTTGCTAGTTTCTCCATATATAGATCTTGGTGACTCGTAGGAAAATTTTGAATTTCTGCTATGTTCCCCAATAGTGGCATCATGAGCTAGGTCTATTGCGTAGATTCTTTGCACGAGTAGAACACAAAGTAGTTGTGGGCGTTGATTTGTTCAATATGCTTACCGTTACTAGTCCATGTTGGAAATATGCCCTAGAGGCAATAATAAAAGTATTATTATATTTCCTTGTTCATGATAATTGTCTTTTATTCATGCTATAACTGTATTATCCGGAAATCGTAATACACGTGTGAATACATAGACCATAATATGTTCCTAGTGAGCCTCTAGTTGACTAGCTCGTTGTGATCAACAGATAGTCATGGTTTCCTGGCTATGGACATTGGATGTCGTTGATAACGGGATCACATCATTAGGAGAATGATGTGATGGACAAGACCCAATCCTAAGCCTAGCACAAAGATCGTGTAGTTCGTTTGCTAGAGCTTTGCCAATGTCAAGTATCTCTTCCTTTGACCATGAGAGCGTGTAACTCCTGGATACCGTAGGAGTGCTTTGGGTGTATCAAACGTCACAACGTAACTGGGTGACTATAAAGGTGCACTACAGGTATCTCCGAAAGTATCTATTGTTTTATGCGGATCGAGACTGGGATTTGTCACTCCGTGTAAATGGAGAGGTATCTCTGGGCCCACTCGGTAGGACATCATCATATGCGCAATGTGACCAAGGAGTTGATCACGGGATGATGTGTTACGGAACGAGTAAAGTGACTTGCCGGTAACGAGATTGAACAAGGTATTGGATACCGACGATCGAATCTCGGGCAAGTAACATACCGATAGACAAAGGGAATTGAATACGGGATTGATTAAGTCCTTGACATCGTGGTTCATCCGATGAGATCATCGTGGAACATGTGGGAGCCATCATGGGTATCCAGATCCCGCTGTTGGTTATTGACCGGAGAACGTCTCGGTCATGTCTACATGTCTCCCGAACCCGTAAGGTCTACACACTTAAGGTTCGATGACGCTAGGGTTATAAAGGAAGTTTGTATGTGGTTACCGAATGTTGTTCGGAGTCCCGGATGAGATCCCGGACGTCACGAGGAGTTCCGGAATGGTCCGGAGGTAAAGATTTATATATGGGAAGTCCTATTTTGGCCACCGGAAAATGTTCGGGATTTTTTGGTATTGTACCGGGAAGGTTCTAGAAGGTTCCGGAGTGGGGCCCACCTGCATGGGGGGACCCACATGGACGTGGGTAGTGGGGGAAAGGCCCCACACCCCTGGTCAAGGCGCACCAAGATCCCCCCTTAGAAGGAATAAGATCATATCCCGAAGGGATAAGATCAAGATCCCTAAAAAGGGGGATAACAATCGGTGGGGAAGGAAATAATGAGATTTCTTTCCTCCCACCTTGGCCAACGCCCCAATGGACTTGGAGGGCAAGAAACCAGCCCCTCCACCCCTATATATAGTGGGGAGGCGCATGGGAGCTATAGACGAAGTTCTGGTGCAGCCCTCCCCCTCTCACAAGTACTCCTCCTCTCCCGCGGTGCTTGGCGAAGCCCTGCAGGATTGCCACGCTCCTCCACCACCACCACGCCGTTGTGCTGCTGCTGGATGGAGTCTTCCTCAACCTCTCCCTCTCTCCTTGCTGGATCAAGGCTTGGGAGACGTCACCGGGTTGTATGTGTGTTGAACGCGGAGGTGCCGTGCGTTCGGCACTTGATCATCGGTGATTTGAATCACGACGAGTACGACTCCATCAACCCCGTTCACTTGAACGCTTCCGCTTAGCGATCTACAAGGGTATGTAGATGCACTCTCCTTCCCCTCGTTGCTAGTCTCTCCATAGATAGATCTTGGTGACACGTAGGAAAATTTTGAATTTCTGCTACGTTCCCCAACAGTGGCATCATGAGCTAGGTTTATTGCGTAGATTCTTTGCACGAGTAGAACACAAAGTAGTTGTGGGCGTTGATGTTGTTCAATATGCTTACCGTTACTAGTCCAATCTTGTTTCGACGGTATTGTGGGATGAAGCGGCCCGGACCGACCTTACACGTACTCTTACGTGAGACAGGTTCCACCGATTGACATGCACTTGGTGCATAAGGTGGCTAGCGGGTGCCAGTCTCTCCCACTTTAGTCGAAACGGATTCGATGAAAAGGGTCCTTATGAAGGGTAAATAGCAATTGACATATCATGTTGTGGTTTTGCGTAGGTAAGAAACGTTCTTGCTAGAAACCCATAGCAGCCACGTAAAACATGCAAACAACAATTAGAGGACGTCTAACTTGTTTTTGCAGGGTATGCTATGTGATGTGATATGGCCAACAAGAATGTGATGAATGATATGTGATGTACGAGATTGATCATGTTCTTGTAATAGGATTCACGACTTGCATGTCGATGAGTATGACAACCGGCAGGAGCCATAGGAGTTGTCTTTATTTATTGTATGACCTGCGTGTCATTGAACAACGCCATGTAATTACTTTACTTTATTGCTAACCGATAGCCATAGTAGTATAAGTAATAAGTTGGCGAGACGACTTCATGGAGACACGATGATGGAGATCATGATGATGGAGATCATGGTGTCATGCCGGTGACGATGATGATCATGGAGCCCCGAAGATGGAGATCAATGGAGCTATATGATATTGGCCATATCATGTCACTACTATATAATTGCATGTGATGTTTATTATGTTTATGCATCTTGTTTACTTAGGACGACGGTAGTAAATAAGATGATCCCTTACAACAATTTCAAGAAGTGTTCTCCCCTAACTGTGCACCGTTGCTACAGTTCGTCGCTTCTAAGCACCACGTGATGATCGGGTGTGATGGATTCTTACGTTCACATACAACGGGTGTAAGACAGATTTACACAGCAATACACTTAGGGTTAACTTGACGAGCCTAGCATGTACAGACATGACCTCGGAACACGGAGACCGAAAGGTCGAGCATGAGTCGTATAGTAGATACGATCAACATGAAGATGTTCACCGACGTTGGCTAGTCCGTCTCATGTGATGATCGGACACGGCCTAGTTGACTCGGATCATGTGATCACTTAGATGACCAGAGGGATGTCTATCTGAGTGGGAGTTCATAAGATGAACTTAATTATCTTGAACATAGTCAAAAGACCTTTTGCAAATTATGTCGTAGCTCGTGCTTTAGTTCTACTGTTTAGTTATGTTCCTAGAGAAAATATAGTTGAAAGTTGACAGTAGCGATTATGAGGACAGTAGAAAGCTTATGTCCTTAATGCACCGCTCAGTGTGCTAAACCCCAAACCTCGTCTGTGGATGTTGTGAACATCGGACATACACGTTTTGATAACTACGTGATAGTTCAGTTAAACGGTTTAGAGTTGAGGCACCAAAGACGTTTTCAAAATGTCGCGGAACATATGAGATGTTTCGAGGGCTGAAATTGGGATTTCAGGCTCGTGCCCACGTCGAGAGGTATAAGACCTCCGACGATTTTCTTAGCCTGCAAACTAACGGAGAAAAGCTCAATCGTTGAGCTTGTGCTCAGATTGTCTGAGTGCAACAATCACTTGAATCGAGTGGGAGTTGATCTTCCATATGAGATAGTGATGTTTCTCCAAAGTCATTGCCACCAAGCTGCTAGAGCTTTGTGATGAACTATAACATATCAGGGATAGATATGATGATCCTTGAGGTAGTCACGATGTTTGACACCGCGAAAGTAGAAATCAAGAAGGAGCATCAATTGTTGATGGTTGGTGAAACCACTAGTTTCAAGAAGGGCAAGGGCTAGAAGGGATACTTCATGAAACGGCAAATCAGCTGCTGCTCTAGTGAAGAAACCCAAGGTTGAACCCAAACCCGAGACTAAGTGCTTCAGTAATAAGGGGAACAACCACTGGAGCAGAATTACCCTAGATACTTGGTAGATGAGAAGGCTGGCAAGGTCGATAGAAGTATATTGGATATACATTTTGTTAATGTGTACTTTACTAGTATTCCTAGTAGCACCAGGGTATTAGATACCAGTTCGGTTGCTAAGTGTTAGTAACTCGAAATAAAGGCTACGGAATAAACGGAGATTAGCTAAAGGTGAGCTGACGATATGTGTTGGAAGTGTTTCCAATGTTGATATGATCAAGCATCGCACGCTCCCTCTACCATCGAGATTGGTGTTTGCGTTGAGCATAGACATGATTGGATTATGTCTATCGCAATACGGTTATTCATTTAAGGAGAATAATGGTTACTCTGTTTATTTGAATAATACCTTGTATGGTCTTGCACCTAAAATGAATGGTTTATTGAATCTCGATCGTAGTGATACACATGTTCATGCCAAAAGATAGTAATGATAGTACCACCTACTTGTGGCACTGCCACTTAAGTCATATCGGTATAAAACGCATGAAGAAGCTCCATGTTGATGGATCTTTGGGCTCACTCGTTTTTGAAAAGTTTGACACATGCGAACGATGTCTATTGGTGTATATGCATGAAGAAACTCCATGCAAATGGACCGTTTGAACTCACTTGATCTTGAATCACTTGAGACATGCAAATCATACCACATGGGCAAGATGACTGAAATCCTCGGTTTTAGTAAAATGGAACAAGATAGAAACTTGTTGGAAGTAACACATTTTGATGTGTGCAATCCAATAAGTGCAGAGGCATGTAGTGGATATCGTTATGTTCTTACTTCATAGATGATTCGAGTAGTTGTTGAGAATATTTACTTGATGAAACACAAGTCTGAATTATTGAATGGTTCAAGTAATTTCAGAGTGAAGTAGAAGATCATTGTGACAGGAGGATAAAATGTCTATGATATGATCATAGAGATGAATATCTGAGTTACAAGTTTTGGCACACAATTAAGACACTGTGGAAATTGTTTCGCAATTAATACCGCCTGGAACACCATAGTGTGATGGTGTGTCCGAACATCATAACTGCACCCTATTGGATATGATGCATACCATGATGTCTCTTATCGAGTTACCACTATCGTTCATGGGTTAGGCATTAGAGACAACCACATTCACTTTAAATAGGGCACCACGTAATTCCGTTGAAATGACACCTTATGAATTATGGTTTAGAGAAACCTAAGTTGTCGTTTCTTAAAGGTTTGGGGCTGCGATGCTTATGTGAATTTTTTTTCCAGGATTGATAAGCTCGAACCCAAAGCGGATAAAATGCATCTTCATAGGAAACCCAAAACAGTTGGGTATACCTCCTAATTCAGATCCGAAAGCAATATGGATTGTTTCTAGAATCGGGTCCTTTCTCGAGGAAAAGTTTCTCTCGAAAGAATTGAGTGGGAGGATGGTGGAGACTTGATGAGGTTATTGAACCGTCTCTTCAACTAGTGCGTGACAGGGCACAGGGAGTTGTTCCTGTGGCACCTACACCAATTGAAGTGGAAGCTTATGATATTGATCATGAAACTTCGGATCAAGTCACTCCCAAACCTCGTAGGATGACAAGGATGCGTACTACTTCAGAGTGGTACGTAATCCTGTCTTGAAGGTCATGTTGCTAGACAACAATGAACCTACGAGCTATGGAGAAGCGATGGTGGGCCCGGATTCCGATAAATGGCTTGAGGCCATAAAATCCGAGAGAGGATCCATGTATGAAAACAAAGTGTAGACTTTGGCAGAACGGCTCGATGGTCGTAAGGCTAATGAGTACAGATGGATTTCAAAAGGAAGACGGACAATGATGGTAAATGTCACCATTAAGAAAGCTCGACTTGTCGTTAAGATGTTTTCCGACAAGTTCAAGGAGTTGACTGCGATGAGATTTTCTCATCCGTAGCGATGCTTAAGTCCGTCGGATTCATGTTAGCATTAGCTGCATTTATGAAATCTGGCAGATGGATGACAAAACGAGTTTCCTTACCAGTCTTCGTATGGAAAGGTTGTATGTGATACAAATCAGAAAGTTTTTGTCGATCCTAAGGATGCTAAAAGGTATGCTAGCTCCAGCGATCCTTCCATGGACTGGAGTAAGCATCTCGGAGTTGGAATGTGCGCTTTGATAAGATGATCAAAGATTTTGGGTTTATACAAAGTTTATGAGAAACTTGTATTTCCAAAGAAGTGAGTGGGAGCACTATAGAATTTCTGATGAGTATATGTTGTTGACATATTGATGATCAGAAATGATGTAGAATTTCTAGAAAGCATATAGGGTTATTTGAAAACTGTTTTTCAATGGAAAACCTGGATTAGGCTACTTGAACAATAAGCATCAAGATCTATAAGATAGATCAAAATGCTTAATAGTACTTTCAAATGAGCACGTACCTTGACATGATCTTGAAGGTGTTCAAGATGGATCAGTCAAAGAAGGAATTCTTGCCTGAGATGTAAGGTATGAAGTTAAGACTTAAAATCTCGACCACGGCAGAATAGAGAGAAAGGACGAAGGTCGTCCCCTATGCTTTTATCATAGGCTCTCTACAGTATGCTATGCTGTGTACCGCACCTGTAGTGTGCCTTGCCATGAGTCAGTCAAGGGGTACAAGAGTGATCCAAGAATGGATCACAGGACAGCGGTCAAAGTTATCCTTAGTAACTAGTGGACTAAGGAATTTTCTCGATTATGGAGGTGATAAAGAGTTTGACGTAAAGAGTTATGTCGATGCAAGCTTAACACCTATCCGGATAGCTCTGAGTAGAAATACCGGATACGTATAATGGAGCAACTTTTAGTATAGCTCCAAGTAGAACAGTTATTTGGAATAGCTCCAAATAGAGCGTGGTAGCTACATCTAGGAGATGACATAGAGATTTGTAAAGCACACACGGATCTAAAAGGTTCAGACCCGTTGACTATAACCTCTCTCACAAGCATAACATGATCAAACCCAGAACTCATCGAGTGTTAATCACATGGTAAATGTGAACTAGATTATTGACTCTAGTAAACTCTTTGGGTGTAAGTCACATGGGGATGTGACCTTGAGTGTTAATCACATATCGATGTGAACTAGATTATTGACTCTAGTGCAAGTGGGAGACTGTTGGAAATATGCCCTAGAGGCAATAATAAAAGTATTATTATATTTCCTTGTTCATGATAATTGTCTTTTATTCATGCTATAACTGTATTATCCGGAAATCGTAATACATGTGTGAATACATAGACCACAATATGTCCCTAGTGAGCCTCTAGTTGACTAGCTCGTTGTGATCAACAGATAGTCATGGTTTCCTGGCTATGGACATTGGATGTCGTTGATAACGGGATCACATCATTAGGAGAATGATGTGATGGACAAGACCCAATCCTAAGCCTAGCACAAAGATCGTGTAGTTCGTTTGCTAGAGCTTTGCCAATGTCAAGTATCTCTTCCTTTGACCATGAGAGCGTGTAACTCCTGGATACCGTAGGAGTGCTTTGGGTGTATCAAACGTCACAACGTAACTGGGTGACTATAAAGGTGCACTACAGGTATCTCCGAAAGTATCTATTGTTTTATGCGGATCGAGACTGGGATTTATCACTCCGTGTAAACGGAGAGGTATCTCTGGGCCCACTCAGTAGGACATCATCATATGCGCAATGTGACCAAGGAGTTGATCACGGAATGATGTGTTACGGAACGAGTAAAGTGACTTGCCGGTAACGAGATTGAACAAGGTATTGGATACCGATGATCGAATCTCGGGCAAGTAACATACCGATAGACAAAGGGAATTGAATACGGGATTGATTAAGTCCTTGACATCGTGGTTCATCCAATGAGATCATCGTGGAACATGTGGGAGCCATCATGGGTATCCAGATCCCGTTGTTGGTTATTGACCGGAGAACGTCTCGGTCATGTCTACATGTCTCCCGAACCCGTAGGGTCTACACACTTAAGGTTCGATGACGCTAGGGTTATAAAGGAAGTTTGTATGTGGTTACCGAATGTTGTTCGGAGTCCCGGATGAGATCCCAGACGTCACGAGGAGTTCCGGAATGGTCCGGAGGTAAAGATTTATATATGGGAAGTCCCATTTTGGCCACCGGAAAATGTTCGGGATTTTACGGTATTGTACCGGGAAGGTTCTAGAAGGTTCCGGAGTGGGGCCCACCTGCATGGGGGGACCCACATGGACGTGGGTAGTGGGGGCAAGGCCCCACACCCCTGGTCAAGGCGCACCAAGATCCCCCCTTAGAAGGAATAAGATCATATCCCGAAGGGATAAGATCAAGATCCCTAAAAAGGGGGGATAACAATCGGTGGGGAAGGAAATAATGATATTTCTTTCCTCCCACCTTGGCCAACGCCCCAATGGACTTGGAGGGCAAGAAACCAGCCCCTCCACCCCTATATATAATGGGGAGGCGCATGGGAGCTATAGACGAAGTTCTGGTGCAGCCCTCCCCCTCTCACAAGTACTCCTCCTCTCCCGCGGTGCTTGGCGAAGCCCTGCAGGATTGCCACGCTCCTCCACCACCACCACGCCGTTGTGCTGCTGCTGGATGGAGTCTTCCTCAACCTCTCCCTCTCTCCTTGCTGGATCAAGGCTTGGGAGACGTCACCGGGCTGTATGTGTGTTGAACGCGGAGGTGCCGTGCGTTCGGCACTTGATCATCGGTGATTTGAATCACGACGAGTACGACTCCATCAACCCCGTTCACTTGAACGCTTCCGCTTAGCGATCTACAAGGGTATGTAGATGCACTCTCCTTCCCCTCGTTGCTAGTCTCTCCATAGATAGATCTTGGTGACACGTAGGAAAATTTTGAATTTCTGCTACGTTCCCCAACAAT
>NC_057804.1:661369078-661369355 GCF_018294505.1 Triticum aestivum
ATTTTGGCCACCGGAAAATGTTCGGGATTTTTCGGTATTGTACCGGGAAGGTTCTAGAAGGTTCCGGAGTGGGGCCCACCTGCATGGGGGGACCCACATGGACGTGGGTAGTGGGGGCAAGGCCCCACACACCTGGTCAAGGCGCACCAAGATCCCCCCTTAGAAGGAATAAGATCATATCCCGAAGGGATAAGATCAAGATCCCTAAAAAGGGGGGATAACAATCGGTGGGGAAGGAAATAATGAGATTTCTTTCCTCCCACCTTGGCCAACGCCC
>NC_057804.1:661369365-661376993 GCF_018294505.1 Triticum aestivum
TGGGGAGGCGCATGGGAGCTATAGACGAAGTTCTGGTGCAGCCCTCCCCCTCTCACAAGTACTCCTCCTCTCCCGCGGTGCTTGGCGAAGCCCTGCAGGATTGCCACGCTCCTCCACCACCACCACGCCGTTGTGCTGCTGCTGGATGGAGTCTTCCTCAACCTCTCCCTCTCTCCTTGCTGGATCAAGGCTTGGGAGACGTCACCGGGCTGTATGTGTGTTGAACGCGGAGGTGCCGTGCGTTCGGCACTTGATCATCGGTGATTTGAATCACGACGAGTACGACTCCATCAACCCCGTTCACTTGAACGCTTCCGCTTAGCGATCTACAAGGGTATGTAGATGCACTCTCCTTCCCCTCGTTGCTAGTCTCTCCATAGATAGATCTTGGTGACACGTAGGAAAATTTTGAATTTCTGCTACGTTCCCCAACAATCCAATCTTGATTCGGCGGCATTGTGGGATGAAGCGGCCCGGACCGACCTTACACGTACACTTACGTGAGACAGGTTCCACCGACTGACATGCACTTGTTGCATAAGGTGGCTAGCGGGTGCCAGTCTCTCTCACTTTAGTCGGATTGGATTCGATGAAAAGGGTCCTTATGAAGGGTAAATAGCAATTGGCATATCACGTTGTGGTTTTTGCGTAGGTAAGAAACGTTCTTGCTAGAAACCCATAGTAGCCACGTAAAACGTGCAAACAACAATTAGAGGACGTCTAACTTGTTTTTGCAGGGTATGCTATGTGATGTGATATGGCCAAGAAGAATGTGATGAATGATATGTGATGTATGAGATTGATCATGTTCTTGTAATAGGAATCACGACTTGCATGTCGATGAGTATGACAACCGGCAGGAGCCATAGGAGTTGTCTTTATTTATTGTATGACCTGCGTGTCATTGAACAATGCCATGTAATTACTTTACTTTATTGCTAACCAGTAGCCATAGTAGTAGAAGTAATAAGTTGGCGAGACAACTTCATGGAGACACGATGATGGAGGTCATGATGATGGAGATCATGTTGTCATGCCAGTGACGATGACGATCATGGAGCCCCGAAGATGGAGATCAAAAGGAGCAAAATGATATTGGCCATATCATGTCACTATTTGATTGCATGTGATGTTTATCATGTTTATACATCTTATTTGCTTAGAACGGCGGTAGTAAATAAGATGATCCCTCATTAAATTTCAAGAAAGTGTTCCCCCTAACTATGCACCGTTGCGAAAGTTCGTCGTTTCGAAGCACCACGTGATTATCGGGTGTGATAGATTATTACGTTCACATACAACGGGTGTAAGACAGATTTACACACGCGAAACACTTAGGTTAGCTTGACGAGCCTAGCATGTACAGACATGGCCTCGGAACACAAGAGACCGAAAGGTCGAGCATGAGTCGTATGGAGGATACGATCAACATGAAGATGTTCACCGATGATGACTAGTCCGTCTCACGTGATGATCGGAGACGGCCTAGTTGACTCGGATCATGTAATCACTTAGATAACTAGAGGGATGTCTATCTGAGTGGGAGTTCATGAGATGAACTTAATTATCCTGAACATAGTCAAAATATCTTTGCAAATTATGTCGTAAGCTAGCGGTTTAGTTCCACTGTTCAGATATGTTCCTAGAGAAAATAGTTGAAAGTTGACAGTAGCGATTATGCGGACAGTAGAAAGCTTATGCCCTTAATGCACCGCTCAGTGTGCTGAACCCCAAACGTCGTCTGTGGATGTTGCGAACATCGGACATACACGTTTTGATAACTACGTGATAGTTCGGTTAAACGGTTTAGAGTTGAGGCACCAAAGACGTTTTTCGAAACGTCGCGGAACATATGAGATGTTTCGAGGGCTGAAATTGGGATTTCAGGCTCGTGCCCACGTCAAGAGGTATAAGACCTCCGACGATTCTCTTAGCCTGCAAACTAAGCGAGAAAAGCTCAATCGTTGAGCTTGTGCTCAGATTGTCTAGGTGCAACAATCACTTGAATCGAGTGGGAGTTGATCTTCCAGATGAGATAGTGATGTTTCTCCAAAGTCATTGCCACCAAGCTGCTAGAGCTTCCTGATGAACTATAACATATCAGGGATAGATATGATGATCCTTGAGGTATTCACGATGTTTGACACCGCGAAAGTAGAAATCAAGAAGGAGCATCAATTGTTGATGGTTGGTGAAACCACTAGTTTCAAGAAGGGCAAGGGCAAGAAGGGATACTTCATGAAACGGCAAATCAGCTGCTGCTCTAGTGAAGAAACCCAAGGTTGAACCCAAACCCGAGACTAAGTGCTTCTGTAATAAGGGGAACAGCCACTGGAGCAGAATTACCCTAGATAGTTGGTAGATGAGAAGGCTGGCAAGGTCGATAGAAGTATATTGGATATACATTATGTTAATGTGTACTTTACAAGTACTCCTAGTAGCACCAGGGTATTAAGATACCGGTTCGGTTGCTAACTGTTAGTAACTCGAAATAAAAGAGCTACGGAATAAACGGAGACTAGCTAAAGGTGAGCTGACAATATGTGTTGGAAGTGTTTCCAAGTTTGATGTGATCAAACATCGCACGCTCCCTCTACCATCAAGATTAGTATTAAACATGAATAATTGTCATTTGATGTTTGCGTTGAGCATAGACATGATTGGATTATGTCAATCGCAATACGGTTATTCATTTGAGGAGAATAATGGTTACTCTATTTATTTGAATAATACCTTCAATGGTCTTGCACCTAAAGGAATGGTTTATTGAATCTCGATCGTAGTGATACACATTTTCATGCCAAAAGATATAAGATAGTAATGATAGTACCACTTACTTGTGGCACTGCCATGTAAGTCATATTGGTATAAAACGCATGAAGAAGCTCCATGTTGATGGATCTTTGGACTCACTCGTTTTTGAAAAGTTTGAGACATGCGAACCATGTCTATTGGTGTATACGCATGAAGAAACTCCATGCAGATGGATCGTTTGGACTCACTTGATTTTGAATCACTTGAGATATGAAAATCATACCACATGGGCAAGATGACTGAGAAGCCTCGTTTTCAGTAAGATGGAACAAGATAGCAACTTGTTGGAAGTAACACATTTTGATGTGTGCAGTCCAATGAGTGCTGAGGCATGCAGTGAATATCGTTATGTTCTTACTTCACAGATGATTTGAGTAAATGTTGTATATTTACGTGATGAAACACAAGTCTGAATTATTGAATGGTTTAAGTAATTTCATAGTGAAGTTGAAGATCATTGTGACAAGAGGATAAAATGTCTATGATATGATCATAGAGATGAGTATCTGAGTTACGAGCTTTGGCACGCAATTAAGACATTGTGGAAATTGTTTCACAATTAATACCGCCTGGAAAATCATAGTGTGATGGTGTTTCCGAACATCATAGTTGCACCCTATTGGATATGGTGCGTACCATGATTTCTCTTATCGAATTACCACTATTGTTCATGGGTTAGGCATTAGAGACAACCGCACTCACTTTAATAGGGCACCACGTAATTCCGTTGAGATGACATCGTGAGAACTATGGTTTACAGAAGCCTAAGCTGCCGTTTCTTGAAAGTTTGGGGCTGCGACGCTTATGTGAAAAAGTTTCATCATGATAAGCTCGAACCCAAAACGGATAAATGCATCTTCATAGGATATCCAAAATGGTTGGGTATACCTCCTAATTCAGATCCGGAAGCAAAAGTGATTGTTTATAGAAACGGGTCCTTTCTCGAGGAAAAGTTTCTCTCGAAAGAATTGAGTGGGAGGATGGTGGAGACTTGATGAGGTTATTGAACCATCACTTCAACCAGTATGTAGCAGGGCACATGAAGTTGTTCTTGTGGCACCTACACCAATTGAAGTGGAAGCTTATGATAGTGATCATGAAGCTTCGGATCAAGTCACTACCGAACCTCGTAAGACGACAAGGACGCGTACTGCTTCGGAGTGGTATGGTGATCCTGTCTTGAAGGTCATGTTGCTAGACAACAATGAACCTACGAGTTATGGAGAAGCCATGGTGGGCCCAAATTCCGACAAATGGTTAGAAGCCATGAAATCCGAGATATGATCCATGTATCAGAACAAAGCATGGACTTTGGTGGACTTGCCCGATGATCAGCAAGCCATTGAGATAAATGGATGTTTAAGAAGAAGACGGACGTGGACGGTAATGTCACCGTCTATGAAGCTCGACTTGTGGTGAAGAGTTTTTCACAAGTTCAAGGAGTTGACTACGATGAGATTTTCTCATCCGTAGTGATGCTTAAGTCCGTCGGAATCATGTTAGCATTAGCTGCATTTATGAAATCTGGCAGATGGATGTCAAAACGAGTTTCCTTACCATGTGCCATTACGTCTAAAGTTTGAGCTAATGCTAAATAATTCAACCACTATTTACACTGCTCTAAGATCAACATGTGCCATGGAAGGAATCATTGAAAAAATGCATGTCAATCCATATATTATTTTTCCACTATACTCTGACTAACCTCCCCTTGCATTGGCTCAATGTGAAGCTTCAGAAACAAGCACCTGTGTTGGCCCATCATCCCTGGTAGGAGCATAGCTCCATCCATATCTCACCCAGCGTCCAGACTTTCGTTGTTGTCCTTGTTAGAATAAGTTCGAGGCCACCGTCGATCTACCGAGGACCAAGCAATCACACGAGCACGACACTGAGATTTGTTAGCGAGATTCACCGATATGGCTATATCCCCGGGGCCTGACTATGTGTGCTCCTCCCCGTGACACCGCTACAATACCGCACCTGGTCGCCCTGGACACCGACACATGCCGCCGGCTTCCCCTGCGTTCCGGTGCTATTATGTTGGCATATGTTACATTGTGTGTCTACCGCCGCTATATATGAGAGGCCTAGGATACAAGTGTCCTACCAGGACAGAACTCCATATCCTATATAAACACAGTACTACTCAGAGTCCAATTGTAACCTACCTTGTACACAATATTCGACACAATTCTAACAAACTCCACCGTGGCGAATATTCTCCATCACCTTGAATTTTTCCATGTGTCAAACTTCCATGTACATTGAACTTGAGCTTATCCCATGAGTACCGGTGCTACTCCAAAGACTCCATATGACTCCACCTGTAGCTTATAGTCCCTTCTTTTATTGACCACAGTCAACACTCGAGCGAAATTAAGTACCTTGTTACTCTAGTTTGTGCTCCCAACTTCTAGAGTATTTGTCCAACACCATCATACACTAATCACTGACCTGCGTGAAAGTGAACAACTCACATATTGGGTGTCACACATAAGAGTTACTTGAACTCAATACCACCGCTCCTTTCTTAACCGTCTGTCTGAAACTTGAAGAAATTTCACCATTGCTTGTAGTCATCCCGAGTCAAATTCGCAGTTGTCTCACCACATGTATGACCACCAGAGCCCTGGCCTGTCTCCATGCCCGATGCATACCGCACGCCTCGCCGCTATTACCGCGTGAGCCTCCGCTGTCCCGGTCGAGTCTCAAGGGCTGCAAACCCACACCACTCAACCCCCACTGCAGAGTACCACCGATCATCACCGACCGACAAGGAGTTTCATGCTTCCATCAGACCACTGGGCTCCAGTCCGAATTATGTGTCCCTTACTTTTCCCGCTGAATAGGCTTCGATTCTCTGGATCCTTACACCGTCGTAGCCCCTCAATCCAGCTCCACCTTCAACATGACTCCATGGTAGATGATCAGTCCACCCTCGCGTCTCGTCGACTTCAAGCTCTCATGTGCACCGTCTTGAATCAACCCCGCGGCATAGTCTTGTCGAAGCCACACAAGCCCTCCGGCCTGCGCCATGTGTTTCCACGCCCCAGAAGTCGGTCACCATCAGCATCACGCTCCTATGTCGTCGTCACCGATCCCACCATCGTCTTCTGTACCAACCGACTCACGTCGATCCATCAGACTCTCTAATCCGACCCAGCTGAATTTGTCCGACTGCACGACATGCTCCAGACTCCTCAAGCCGTCACCGTATCCGACACCATCCATATACAAAAGTGTAGCAGCAAAGAAAACCAAAGCAAAATCCCTCACAGCCTTCCCGTGTGAACACCACACATATATAGCTCCTGGACTTATCTTCTTTCTTCTTGATAGCATCCCGGTCTCGACTAGTCTTTGTGCCAAAAAAATTTCTCAAACAAATCCTTACGATGTCTACAATAGCCCAAATACTAGCATGATGATTCCACGTGCCTGCCTCTTGGCTTCTACTATGGGCAGCAGCGACGCACAATAGCACACGCCATGGACGGAGCTCCCACGCGAACACGTTGTCTTCGTGCTCCCCGATGTCCAAACTGCCTGGGGACGCGGCTCCCGTTAGCCTTTGGGCCGCGGCTGCAGCCCCGCCTAGGTTACGTGCCACCAGTTGGATTCTTCACGTTGGGTCGCTACCTTCACTGCTCCTTGCTGCCGCAGACGCTCCACGCTATCCATCAATCGAGATCAAACCGATCTGTTTCCAAGCACATGCTGATTCCGATTGCTTACCCGAACAGAACATATCGCCACGCCATTAGTTTTTCTCTTCAGTCGCCGTCCCTGTCCGTGACACCGCTACAATACCGCACCCGGTCGTTCTGGACACTGTCACATGCCGCCGGCTTTCCCTGCGTTCCAGTGCTATTATGTTGGTATGGGTTACATCGTGTGTCTACCCCCTCTATATATAAGAGGCTTAGGATACAAGTGTCCTACCAGGACACAACTCCATATCCTATATAAACACAATACTACTCAGAGTCCAACTGTAACCTATCTTGTATACAATATTCGACACAACTCTAACAGTCCCATGAATTGTTGCTCGCATCTGCATCACAAGGTTCATAAGAAAGTTCATGAATTGGACGGAGTGGTAACATGCCAAGATCTCCTAAGGAAGGTTAGATGGATAAAAAGTGTTGTGCTAATTACACACAAAGAAAGAGAGAGGGCGGAAGACACCACATGGGAACGATGTGGCACAAGCCAGGCGGTGGATGTACTATTGGTGTGTTGCCTCAAGGAGAAAAGGGGAGGTGGTCGAGAGAGACAGAGAGGAGGAGCAACATATGAGGCGTGGGCGCAAGCGCGAGCAAAGGATTGGCTGGAGATTTATATATAGTGTGAGATAGATAAGATGGAGGGAGCGGCAAACGCGGAGATACATACCTCGGATGGGAGGGCGATCCATGGGAGGAGGCGGCAGCCAATAGATTGAAAGCAAGGGAGGGGGTGGGGAGTAATTGACGAGGAGGAGGCGGAGCGATATGTGGAGGCCATTAAACAGGGGGTGCGTTGGTTGGTTGTGGGGTGCCTGATTTCAAGGAGGGGAGGGTGGCTGAGAGAGTTAATATGGGATGATCTCTTGTTACGTTTCCTAACAAACAAACTAGTGGGTAGTTTCCAATTTTTTCCTAGCTAATTAGTTAGATTTCACGTCAGATCTCCTATCTCTGTGTTATTCCTTAATCGTCTCCCTTCCTTGTGTGTCGTAACAAACTTGAATCTCCTTCCTCCTATGCTAAGTAAGATACTGAACAGAAAGACAGACTTGTTCTCCATGGCCTTGGGTGGAGGGAAGA
>NC_057804.1:661377768-661379468 GCF_018294505.1 Triticum aestivum
GATGGAGAGGCGGCGCCCCCGCGTGGGTCGTCCTGCGCTCCTGGAGAAGCTCCGTTCCTGCCCGTGATCTGCTCCGATCTGCGCCCTGCTCCAGCCCCTGGTGGCTTCGTCGCCGTCTTGGGGGATCTGGACGGACGGATCTGGTGGTTGGGCGTGATTCCGGGGGAAACCCCTGGCCGGTGCGGCGGCCTCACCAAAGGCGACGTCTTCGGCGCCGTGGTCCTTCCTGGAGGCTTTGGTGTGGTTCTCCCCTCCCACTTCTCCCTCGAGCACAGGTGAAGACCTGCCCTCCCCTTGCATGGTCGATGGCGGCATCCGGTGCCGTGATCCTTCTTGAAGGCGTCTTCCGGGGATTGCTCGTGTGGGGTGGAGCTACTGGTGGCGTGGTGACGGTGTGAGGTAGCCTGTTCTTATCAGTGGCGGCTGCCGTGGTCTCGGTCCAATCCCTGACCACTGCTTTGGCTATGCCCCTTTTGGCCTTCTCCATGGATCTTCGCCTTCGTCCGACGACTTGCGGTTGTGAGCCGTTTCGCTTAGCACTAATGTACTTGCCGTGGTGGAGCGGTACTTCATCTCACTCATTGATGGCGGCGAGGATCGGCGGCATGGCGCTGTGGAGGTTCGCCGCCCGATGCGCGGAGATGGACTCGCGCAGGAGGAGGTTGCTGTCTGGCGTCATGGTGACGCCGATGGCTGAGTGGCCAGATAAGGTAGAAACCTCGATATGATCTGAAGATGGACCTGCGGAAGATGGTGGCGACGACACACGAGTGCGTCTGACCGGATTGTGCCCCAGACCCAGTATGTGGCTCGGCTGGGGATTCCGAATATGTTTCGGTTTCCGGCTTTTGATGTTAGGCTTAGGTGAGTGGTTCGGGTAGTGGCCTAGCTAGCACCCCTTCATCATTTTGGGTAGGAGTAGTGGCATCTGTTGCCAAGATGGTGGATTCAGACTTATTGTTGTAATACTTTGTAAGGTCCTCGAGAATAATCAATAATATGGCCGTATGCATCTCCCGGATGCAGAGGCCGGGGGTCATCCCTCTTTTCTAAAAAAAAAAATAGATGTTTACTTAGTATTACTAGGTATAAAACCTATCTTATCAACCTTCAAGAGGTGCTTCCTCGCTGCCGTCCTGCTCCAGCAGCGCCACCAATATGATTAATTGTCAAGGAGTGACAGCCAAATCATACATACAAACAAAGAAACACCAGGTCAAGAGAGGGGCAGTCAGTTTCTAGTGGTAAATTTTGCTTTTCAAAAATCATCACACAGCCGGTGCACATCATATCATTTGCCAGCCAGTTGGTTTCATCAACACACACACACACACACTAGATAGATAGACAGATTTAGTTTTTATATACCGAAAGAATCATTCATTTTCTCATGGTAAGAGAAGACAATTAACCGTTTGACCCAGCAAAATACCACACATTCATTCAGCCAATCCAATCCGTTTGCTACTTTGTTACATTAACCAAAAATACAATCCCAATCCAAATTTTACAACACTCCACTAGTGCAGAACCGGCCTTTAGTGCCGGTTCGTAATGGCCTTTAGTGCCGGTTCGCCAACCGGCACTAAAGAGTGGGGACTAAAGGCCCCCCCTTTAGTACCGGTTCGTCACGAACCGGCGCTAAAGTGCCACCACGTGGCACGAGCCAGGCCCGGGTGCGTGTAGGGCATTAGTACCGG
>NC_057804.1:661379719-661385222 GCF_018294505.1 Triticum aestivum
GCTGGTATTTCATGATACTACAAATTGTACACGTTATGCATATATATAAATAGATTTTCTCGTACGTAGAACCGCATATATATATATATATATATCATCGAATGTCTCACAAACAAACATCATTAATTATTCACACATACACATGTATATACATATACAATTTCTTCTACATACGTTGCCTTTGGTGTCTCCGGAGCACGATGACAAGTGGTTAATGGGGGCGGTAGCGGGTAATAGTATTCTCCTTTGGGATCTATGACCTGGTCGAGCAAAAATTCGGCTATTTCCTCTTGAAGTGCTAGTATGCGGTCCGATGGTAGGAGCTTATCCCGCACCGATCTGAACTGTTAAGAAGATCAATATGCATGTGCGTTAGTTGTGTGACTAGATATCGATAATAGTTTGAATAGTGTTCTGACAAACGTACCCAGTCCTGTCTATCAGATCTGCTCCTTTCGCACGTCATCATGCGAATGTTCTCGCAAACGTAGAATGCACACAGATTATTCCGCGGCGCCTGCTTCAGGGCCTTTACGAGAATGGAATTGAATCAGATAATGATTAATCAAGCATGATATTTAATTAATGATATTGAAACAAGAATTAAAGAGATGGTAGCTAGCTAGTACTACTTAATTACTTATCTTGGGTCGATGCCAAAACAACTTTTTTGCCCACTTGTCTGGAGTCACCTTGATGAACTTTGCCCATGCCCTGCCTGCCGGCAAAATTTTTTAATAAAGGGGTTATTAATTAAATAGTTCATATCAGGAAATGGCGAACTAATAATTAATAGGACGAGATATAGTTAATAATGATTGAAATTACCTGTTGACTATCCCCTTCACGATGGTGTAGTCTTTATCTTCTTTAGTTAGTGAGTCCAGTAATTCAACTTTCCTTCCTCAACTTTAATGTCTATCAAGACCCAGTGCCAACTTCATACGCACACGTTCGCATGTCTTAATGAAGCGGGCATGTGCATAAAATTAATCAACTACCGTAAACCGTATACACTTAATTATTAACATCCAGCTAGCTAGTAAGCAAAAAAATAGAATTTGTAGTACAAGATAGTGTGACTCACGGGAAGTTGTAAGGAAGTAGTATATCTTCATTGCTATTGAGGCGCTTCAAGAACTCTTACATGCTTTGCTCTACAACATCTTGACAATATTCAATCCGCCATATGTCCTCATTAATGGTATTTTGGTCAATGAATCCAACGCCATAGCGTCTAGCTTTTTTCATTTCATACATCTTCATCCTGCATATAATACCACAGAAAAAGAATGTAGTGAGGATAATTACATGTAATGATTGCTTAAAATTATCACTACATAACTAGCTTGAGACTTAAATTACAGAAAGAAATCACTTACAGACAATAGCAACTGACGATAGACTTGTCAAGTGCGTCTTGATTGTATAACTAAAATAGTTTTGGATACTCAATGGCCAGAGCTTTCTCATGGTAATCATGCTCATGCTTGACATTCACCATGAGGGACTCTCGATTGGAAATCTTGGTAATGTTCATGTACCATTGATGCAATTGATACATTCTCGTTGGGAGGTCCTTGACCTTGTCTGGATGGACCAAAGGTTGGCCCCGGACATATTTCCATGCTATTTCCGATTCTCTAAGCGTAGGCATGGGCTCGATTTCAAGGAGTTGTCCAACAGAGATATTGAGTATTTGAGCCTGCATTATATGATCCTCCGTTATTACCACATCGCCATGCTGGGGAACACTAAGGGTTTGCCCACAATAATATTTGGCGCACGTACTACTCCTCTCATGTGTTGTTGGCACAACAAGCGGGGGGATTGCTTGCGCTGCCTGTTCTCCCAACTGGGAAACGGTTTTCCCGCATTTTTTGCCAGCTGCTTGTTGGCTCGAGCTCGAGCTCGCTTCCTTCTTTAGCCGTTCTCGATGTAGTTTCCTGATTTGGCGCTCATAGTCCGAGTCAACAGGCTTGGGAGCTGGTTCTCTAGCCATACGAATGAAGTGGTCAATTACTTTCTCAGGCACTTTCTCCTTTGGCGACGGTGCCGGTTTCGGTCCAAAATGGGCGTCCACTTGGGCTTGCACTATGGCTGCGTTTTGCTCCTTAGTCATGTTGTAAGGCCTCTGAGGAAGAGGAGTGAGGCTTGGACCATATTTATATCGCTTATCTCCGCCTGTACTTCCTGAACTACCTCGACTCATACCACTACGCACCAAAGCTGCGGCATGTCTCTTCTGCGATTGCTGAGACGGCGGAGACGGCTGACGTGGAGTTGGACCAGGAGAAGTGGCCTGGCGATGTGCCGGATTTGAAGCTGGAGGTGTGGCCTGACACGGTGCCGGACTTGAAACCAGAGAAGTGGCATGACGCTGTGCCGGACTTGATACCGGAGGAGTCAGCTCACGCGGATTTGGAGGAGGTGGCGGACTTCGAGGAGGAGTCATCTCACGCGTTCGTGGACTTGGAGGAGCGGGAGTCTGCTGACTCGGTGGCAGACTTCGAGGAGGTGTCGGTAGACGACGCGGTGTCGGTGGACTTCGAAAGATGATGCAATCCTTTCTCCATAGGATGATACGATGTATGGCCTCTCCCAGTGTGCGCTCGTCTTCACCTCCAGGAATGTCAAGCGTTAGCCCCGAATATGGGTGCACCACTTCATCAACCATGACACGAGCATAGCCCTCTGGAATCGGGATGCAATGGTAGGTTGCTTCGGGGGTAACTGGAAAAGCAACGTCGTCCGCCACCTTCATGGATATGTTCTTCATTTTGGAGTGTAGCTCACAGTTAGTGTTCTCTATGATGTCATCCACAGGGTATGCATCCAGCAGTGTGTCGCCCGGGGCAGAACCAACGCTGCTTCTCGGCATGGATGGGATGGTGCTGTCCAATGCTGGACGATCATCCGCTTCTTGCTGCCGCTGCTGAGACCCCCTTTCCTGGCTAAGTGAGTCGATCTGCTGCTGCTGCTGGAATTTGAGTGCTAGGTCCGTGTGCCTTGCTTCTAGGCCTTAAAGGCGTTCTGTGTGCTGCTTCCTCTGCTCCTCCTCCAGCTTCCTCTTCTTCTCCTCCTCCATCTTCTTTCTTGCATGGGACCTATAGTCGTCATTTCAGTCTGAAAAGCCCTCATACCAGGGAATAACGCCCATGCCTCGTGTTCTTCCCGGGTGTTCAGGATTTCCCAGGGCACGCGTAAGCTCTTCATTCTCTCTGTTGGGCGTGAACACCCCCGCTCAAGCTTCTTCTATTGCGTCAAGTATCTTTTGTTCGGCTCCTTTTAGACTTGCCTTCTTCGAAACCAGGCCTATCTTCGGGTCCAACGCCCCCCCATGCGCATAGAACCAAGTTCTGCACCTGGGGGGCCAGCTCCTAGTAATCGGAGTGAACCCTGCACCCTCCATCTCTTGCTCAGACTTATCCCACTTAGGCATTCCCACCGCGTAGCCACCTGGACCCAGCCTATGGAACTGCGTCTTTCTTGCGGCATTTGCCTTGTTTTTCATCGACCGTTCCTTAGATAATTCTGAATCCTTGAAGTTCACGAAATCGTCCCAGTGTTCTCTTTGCTTCTCCAGTGTTCCCTTGAAACCTGGAGTCTTCCTTTCATTAGCGAGGTAGTTGGCCCATACAGTTTTCTTGTGGGTGTTGAATGCAATTGCCATCTTCTTAAGAGCAGCGGCCTTGACTTTCTCCACATCTGCTTTAGTGAAATGATCTGGTAGGGTGAAATGTTCCATCAGAGATTTCACCAGGTCTTTTTTGGCTCTATCGTCGACCCAAGTAACACCTGGACGTTTAGTCTTTAGCTCTTTCCATTCTTGAATGGAGATCGGGAGTTTGTCCTTCACAAGAACTCCGCACTGACGAGTCCACTTGTCCGCAACGTTCTTAGGCGTGAGGGGTTCGCCACTAAGTTTGGTGGATTGGATGTGGTACTTTACACCATCCTTCAATAATCTGCCCGGGCCTCGCTTTGTCTTGCTGTCTGTAGAAGCAGATTTGCTCGATCCGGAGGGCTGAAAGAAGAAAGATCGATTCGTTAATATATCTTCAATAAAAAACATGTGATGATCACCAGGATGCATGCTTATATAAATATACCTCGCCGGTAGTCTTTGTTATTTGAAGATCAGCATTGTCTGTGTCATCACAAACATTGTCTGTGTCATCATAATCATAGTTCATGACTTCATTAGCTCGGTGTCAAGATCGAATATCTTTTCATCACCCTCTCCGGTATTGTTCAGATATTGGGAGCTTTCATCTTCATTCAGATCATCTAGCCTGTGAGGGCTGCGTATGATGTCGAACAATTTCTCTTCTCTCTCTCTGCCGGTATTGTCTGCCATAGCTTTTACTTTACTAATTAATACAGAAGAAACATAAAACAATTTAGTATTCAAATTACAATGCATGGATGCAATTAATCAATAAGGAAAAACTGAATCTCGAATACATCGTCTCGAATATATAGTCTCGAATACATCATCGTCTTAATATATATAATCTCGAATACGTCGTCTCAAATATTATATATCGAATACATCACTGGCTAGGTACCTAATAAAGATCGAGTACTACAGAAGAATCTAGGGCGCCACTCGCGGTTCCTGGGGCGCGGGCGGTGCACACCCAAAGAGAAGGAACCATCACAGGATCATATCTCCGGTCATCTGCCCAAAGAACCCGCCAAGTAGTGGAGAACCTGACGTCGTCCATAGCAGCCATGTAGCGATGGACGTGCTCATCTTCCTCCCTGACATGGTGACGCACCACCTCCGGCGGGGCCGGCTACCTCTGCACCCAATGTGGCCCACGCGAACGCCACCAAAAAAGATCAGGGTCGACGACGGGACCCGAGGTCGGGTTCCTCACCAAGCGGCGCGCCCCTCCAGGTAGCACCTCCCAGTGCCAGCCCGGCGGAGCCCTGTCCCGGACATGGGTCCTTTGAAGCAGGACGTCGTCGCGAACGGGTCGACGGCGAGGATGCGGGCCGGGCATATCGTCGAGAAAAAAATACTATATGCCCGCAAAAAAGTAACATTTTTTAAATGATTGAATTGTGATAACTAAAATTCTATATATATGCAAATTCTAACAATTTAACATTAATCTAATTCATCTAACTAAAACTAATTCTAAAATTTCCTGATTATATAACTAACATTTCTATAACAATTCTAATATTTATATAACTAAAAAACAGAAAAATTGCTAACATTTCTATAAATATTTCTATAACTAAAAACAGAAAACATTTATAACATTTCTGTATAACTAACATTTCTAATATTTATATAACTAGAAAATAGAATAATTTCTAACATTTCTATAACTAAAAAACAGAAAAAATTATAACAAACAAACTAATGTGTGTGTGCGTGTGTTTGTAGTGTGTGTGTGTGTGTGTGTGTGTGTGTGTGTAGTGTGTGTGTGTGGACATGGCGGCCGGGGCGAGCTCACCGGCGAGGCGACGACGGGGCGGCGACGAC
>NC_057804.1:661385820-661396469 GCF_018294505.1 Triticum aestivum
GGGAAGCGCCCCCCTTTAGTACCGGGTGGTGGCTCCAACCGGTACTAAAGGGGGGGGGGGTCTTTAGTACCGGTTGGAGCCACGACCCGGTACTAAAGGGGATGCGCTGGCTCCAGGCGGTGCGCAAGTTTAGTCCCATCTCGCTACCCGAGGGGCTACCGCCTTGGTTTATAAGCCCCAGTGCGGTAGGTCTCTCGAGCTCCTCTCCTAAGCAGGCCTACTGGGCCTACCTGTCCTCTTCTGCCCTTTGGGCCTACTGGGCCTTTGCGGGCCTGCATCCTGGCCCAACTAAAGGTTGTGTTCCTCGTCATATGCAGGCCACTTTGGCCCAGTAGGCGGCCTTTTTTATTTTCTTAATTTTTTTCGCTTTATTTATTTTTGTTTTATTTATTTTTGAGTTTTTTTTCTGTATTTAGAGTTTCTTTGTGAATATTTTTGCTTTAGGTACAAAAAATTACAAACTTTCTGTTAGTGCCGGTAGTTTTCAAATTTGAAAAGTTTAAATTTTGAATTATTTGAAATTTGTGTGAATCACTAGTTTGTGAATAACTTAACTTTGAAAAAAGTTTTTCAGTGATTCTTTTTTCTTATGTTTAATATTAGTGTGTTTTATCATTATATTCAATTTGGTAATGCTTAGGTTATTTAAAAAATGAAATGCCTTTGTAACAGTTCAGTTTTCGTCGGAAACCCTGATACTTCGGAAGAGATTGTACATTTTGTACACGAAGTGTATCCAGTTTTTGCCGTAACCCTCTACTTTTTTGCACATGCTATTTGTATGAAATTATGATACCATGCCAACTTTCAACCTTTTCTGAGTTCATTTGAAATGCTTTTCAATTTCAGGGCCATTTAGCTGGAAAAGAAATTAGTAAATGCATTAAAAGAATTTGTTTGCACATAAAATTTCTTCGCGTTTCAAATGCCAAAACACATAATTAACTACCCTAACTATTACAGACATTCCCTCCTGGGTGTGAAACACAGAAGAAAGTGATGATAGTGAAGCCGATCACATCCTAGATCTTTGGGTGTGAAACTTTTTCTTCGCGTGTGTCCCTTTGCGCCGTAGCCATGGAAAATCTTCATCATTTAACTGGATGCTCGGGTCAATATTCACTGTGAATGGAGAAATTTCATCAAACTTGTCATAATCTTCTGACATGTCTATCTTGTCATCCACTCCCACAATGTTTCTTTTTCCTGAAAGAACTATGTGGCGGTTTGGCTCGTCGTATGATCCATTCGCTTCCTTATCTTTTCTTTTTCTCGGCCTGGTAGACATGTCTTTCACATAAAAAACCTGTGCCACATCATTGGCTAGGACGAATGGTTCGTCTGCATACGCAAGATTGTTGAGATCCACTGTTGTCATTCCGTACTGCGGGTCTTCCGTTACCCCGCCTCCTGTCATATTGACTCATTTGCACCGAAACAAAGGGATCTTCAAATCACCTGATCCATAGTTAAGTTCCCATATGTCCTCTATGTAACCATAATATGTTTCCTTCCCCGTGTTGGTTGTTGCATCAAAGCGAACACCACTGTTTTGGTTGGTGCTCTTCTTATCTTGGGCGATCGTGTAAAATATATTCCCATTTATCTGGTACCCTTTGAAAGTCATTATATTCGAAGATGGTAACTGGGACAACGAGTACAAGTCATTTTGAATATCGCCATCATTCAGGGCACGTTTCTGCAACCAACCGGCGAAAGTCCTCGTTTGTTCTCGTGTAATCCAGTCGTCAGACTTCTCCGGGTGTTTGGACTGTAGAAAATTCTTGTGTTCCTCCTCATACGGAGCCACCAAGGCGGAATTCTGTAGAACTATGTAGTGTGCTTCAGTGAGAGAATGCCCGTCCATACATAATATTTGATGCCCTCCTAGCGTGCCTTTTCCTTCAGTCTGCCCTTATACCGCGATTCAGGAACACCAATCGGCTTAAGGTTAGGAATAAAGTCAATACAAAACTCAATGACCTCCTCATTTTCATGACCCTTCGATATGCTTCCTTCTGGCCTAGCACGTTTATGAACATATTTCTTCAAGACTCCCATGAACCTTTCAAAGGGGAACATATTGTGCAGAAATACAGGACCCAAAATGTTAATCTCTTCACAAAGGTGAACTAGGACGTGCGTCATGATGTGGAAGAAGGATGGTGGGAACACCAACTCGAAACTGACAAGACATTGCACCAAATCATTGTGTAACCTTGGTATGATTTCTGGATTGATTACCTTCTGAGAGATTGCATTGAGGAATGCACATAGCTTCACAATGGCTAATCGAACGTTTTTCGGTAGAAGCCCCCTCAATGCAACCGGAAGGGGTTGCCTCATAATCACGTGGCAGTCATGAGACTTTATATTCTGGAACTATTTCTCTGCCATATTTATTATTCCCTTTATATTCGATGAGAAGCCAGACGGTACCTTCATGCTGAGCAGGCATTCGAAGAAGATTTCCTTCTCTTCTTTGGTAAGAGCATAGCTGGCCTGACCCTGATGTATGCCATCTTTTCCGTGCATACGTTGCTGGTCCTCCCGTGCCTCTGGTGTATCTTTTGTCTTCCCATACACGCCCAAAAAGCCAAGTAAGGTCACACAAAGATTCTTCGTCACGTGCATCACGTTGATTGCGGAGCGGACCTCTAGGTCTTTCCAATATGGCAGGTCCCAAAATATAGATTTCTTCTTCCACACGGGTGTGCGTCCGTCAGCGTCCTTTGGAACAGGTTGTCCGCCAGGACCCTTTCCAAAGATTACCTTCAAATCCTTGACCATATCATGTACATCAGCACCAGTACGGTGGCGAGGCTTCGTCCGGTGATCCGCCTCACCTTTGAAATGCTTGCCTTTCTTTCTTACGGGATGCCTTGCCGGAAGAAATTGACGATGTCCCAGGTACACATTCTTCCTACAACTATCCAAATATATAATGTCGGTATCAACCAAACAGTGCGTGCATCCGCGATATCCCTTGTTTGTCTGTCCTGAAAGGTTACCGAGAGCAGGCTAATTATTGATGGTCACGAACAGCAACGCCTTTAGGTCAAATTCTTCCTGTCCGTGCTCATCCCATGCACGTACACCTGTTCTATTCCAAAGCTGTAATAGTTCTTCAACTAATGGCCTTAGGTACACATCAATGTCGTTGCCGGGTTGCTTAGGGCCTTGGATGAGCACTGGCATCATAATGAATTTCCGCTTCATGCACAACCAAGGAGGAAGGTTGTACAAACATAGAGTCACAGGGCACGTGCTATGGTTGCTGCTCTGCTCCCCAAAAGGATTAATGCCATCTGCGCTTAGACCAAACCATACGTTCCTTGGGTCACCTGCAAACTCCTCAGTACTTTCTCTCGATTTTTCTCCACTGCGAACCGTCAGCGGGTACTCTCAACTTTCCGTCTTTCTTACGGTCTTCTGCGTGCCACCGCATCGCCTTCGCATGCTCTTTGTTTTGAAACAAATGTTTCAACCGTGGTATTATAGGAGCATACCACATCACCTTGGCAGGAATCTTCTTCCTGGGGCGCTCGCTCTCGACATCACCAGGGTCATCGCGACTGATCTTATAACGCAATGCACCGCATACCGGGCAAGCGTTCAAATCCTCGTACTCACCGGGGTAGAGGATGCAGTCATTAGGGCATGCATGTATCTTTTGCACCTCTAACCCTAGAGGGCAGACAACCTTCTTTGCTTCATACGTACTCTCGGGCAATTCGTTGTCCTTTGGAAGCATATTCTTTATCATTACCAGCAACTTTCCAAATCCCTTGTCAGATACACCATTCTCTGCCTTCCATTGCAGCAATTCAAGTGTGGTGCCCAAGTTTTTTTTGTCAGCTTCACAATTCGGATACAACAATTTCTTGTGCTGCAACTTCGTCCTCTCCAGATCACTTGCGCTGTTTTTCTTTGCATCGACAATGGCCCGACCTAGATCATCAGCGGGCTCATCTGATGCCTTTTCTTCAGCTTCTTCCCGCATTGCCGGCTCAGCTTCTTCCCCCATTGTTGTATCATCGTATTCAGGGAACCCATGGCCAGGATAGCCATCGTTGTCCTCTTCTTCTTCATTGTCTTCCATCATAACCCCTATTTCTCCGTGCTTGGTCCAAACATTATAGTGGGGCATGAAACCGGACTTAAATAGGTGGACGTGAATGGTTTTTGACGTAGAGTAACTGTGACCATTCTTACAGCCAGCACATGGACAAGGCATAAAACCATCCGCCCGCTTGTTTGCCTCAGCGGCCCGCAGGAAAGTATGCACGCCATTAATGAACTCAGGAGAGCATCAGTCATCATACATCCATTGTCGGCTCATCTTCATTACACAACACTGAATAGACCAAATTAATACAAGTTCATACATAAAGTTCATACATAAAGTTAATACATAAAGTTCATATACAACACTTAATTAAATGCAACATACAAATAACTCTCTAGCTAAAGAATTTAAATGCAACAATAAATGCGATGAAGACCGCAACTAAGGTAACAATTGATCCAACATCATAATGATACCAAGCCACCCTATCAATGGCATATTTTCTAATCTTTCTAATCTTCAACCTCATTTTCTCCATCTTAATCTTGTGATCATCGATGACATCGGCAACATGCAACTCCAATTCCATCTTCTCCCCCTTAATTCTTTTCAATTTTTCTTTCAAATACTCGTTTTCTCTTTCAACTAAATTTAACCTCTCGACAATAGGGTCGGTTGGAATTTCCGGTTCACATACCTCCTAGATAAAAATATCTATGTCAACTTGATGGGCATAATTTGTCATAAACATGAAATGCAACAACTAGTTTTAAAAGAGAATATACCACATCCGAATCATAACAAGGACGAGGGCCGACGGGGACGGATATCAAAACCATGGCACTATGCATAACAAACAACGTACGGGTAAGATAATTATACGAGTAACTATATATCCAAATCACACAAACATCAATTTGGTAATGTAAAACATTCATGAACAAGAGCCTCACCACAAGGTGGTGCCGGCGACGGGACGGTGCGAGCGATCGACGGTGGTTACGACGGAAATTTAGAAGGCACTAAGTAAACCACACCTACATATGCAAACTAAGTGTTACTTTTGACCTGAAATTGCATATAAATCAAATACTAGCAAATATAATTTCTCCCAAATTAATCACTATAGAAAGCATTGCAAGAGCTAATCTAGCAATGAGAGTTGAAAGGACAAAGTTGCTAACCTTCGTGATCATTTGAATGGATGGGGGCCCTCAAATCTTGACAAATTTTGGGCAAAATTTGTGAGGAGCTCGAGGAAGAGAGGGGAAGAACAGAGGAAGTGAGGGGAAAGGGGAAGAACAGAGTGGCTTGGGTGGACGAAGGGTTTATGTACGTCGACCTTTAGTACCGGTTCGTGTCACGAACCGGTACTAAAGGTGCTGGAGGGGCCAGACTGACAACACTCTGCCACCTCTCTCTTTAGTACCAGTTCGTGGCACGAAACGGTGCTAAAGGTTCTCCACGAACCGGTACTAATGAGAACGGCCGGCTAGCCGTTGGAACCGGCACTAATGGACACATTAGTGCCGGCTCAAAATCAAACCGGCAGTAATATGTCTCATGTTAGGTCCTTTTTCTACTAGTGCTCCCTCCCTCCCTGAGACATATATCACCATAATATTCCATCCAAATTGTACAACCCCATAAACACCTACCCAGAAGTGAAAAAAAGGTAAAAATGAACATGGAAATGGACATCTGCTATCTTCGCCTGGGCCTTCTTGCATTTCAGTACGGCTCCCTCCCGAGTATCCTGGTCTGGTCCTTTCAGTGCAGACACTTGAACCATGAGATTCGGGTCTTTACAGACCTCTTCTCTTGGTCCATCCAGTAGCAACCGGGTTCATCTTGAATGTTGTTTCCTCATATGCATAGAGCGAGCACCCCCCTTGCTCATCTGGGCATCTCCACTGTCCGTTTCCATTGGTCATGCACCATCATCCACCCATTCCATGACACGGAACCGCATGAATCTAACAAGTTAAATAAGATCATTTAACTATTTCTGGTATATGATTCAGCAAACATCCTGAACTTATTGGTTTGTGCTGATTTACAGGGAGCACCCTGGACTTTCAAAATCTTCACAAAAAAGATCCTATTTATTTACCACAAGCCCCTTGGAGATGGAAAACTTTACAAAAAAGAGACTGCTTGTTTACCGCAAACCCCTGAAGCTTGAAATCTTTAGAAAAAAGGGCAGCTGGAATAGGAATCAAGAAGTGCAAGTATAGTAAGGTTGGTCCGGTGCAAAAAAACCTCAAGAAAAAAAATTGCAATTAACTGCAGCATTTGCACCCTGAATGACATGAAAGGGTCATATTTAGTGTGCAGCAACAGACATCTTCTGGACAAGGAAAACACCAACTAAATCCGTAGCAACAAAAAGGCTCTAAACTTGAGGGCTAAATCAACTAGCTAGTATGCCAGAATCATCACCATCAGGAGAAAGCACAAGCCAGGATCCTAGAAATTGCCATGGCATTAAACCAGAACAAGAGAAAGCGGACCAACCAAGTGGCTTACCTACGCGAGAAGACGAAGTGGCTACTGTAGGAGGGAGCAGCAGACGACACCACCGCCTCCATGGGATATAAGTGGAGCTCGTGTGCGCAGACCACGGAGGCGACCTGGGTGAGGTGCCGGATCCACACACGCATGGCTAAGAGCAAAAGAAGACGGAGGTTCTTCACGAATCCCACTGGCGTGCTTGATCTGGTTCCGAAGAAAGCAACTTTCAGTTTCGTGTGTGGCAATTTTAAGCAATTTCACGTGAAAACGAACACAAGGGGAGAGAAATACTTAGATTTGATAGAACTTATCAGTTGTAGGCTTGTCGTGCTGATAGACTAAATCCATGGTGAAGTTCTTGGTTAAGTATCGGTTGTACATGAGTACCTGAAATAATCAGTTCTCATGGAAGTCAGACCCAGTGGCAATCCAGAAATAACAATAGCATGCACACATGCACGCGCGCGCGCACACACACACACACACACGCAAAGTAGTGCTACATCGAGTCCCAATCCACAACCACAGCACACACACACACACACAAAGCAGAACATAGAACACATTTTCTAAGTTTTGTCAACCTTCTGTTGACACCAACCTCTACTATGCCTTTCCAGTTTAGAATAGGTGTTGTGCTTTATATTCCCTCTATTTTCATGTACAAGGCCACAAACTCAAAATATAGGTACCAAGGTAAAATTTTATACATGTTTTGCAACACAACATTTTTCTCGTTTGTTTACTGATATCATTAATACACCACATGCATGCTGGAAAACTGAATGAAAGAAGTAGTTGAGTATCTTTATTACTGCATGCATGCATCCTCTGAGGAACATGTATAAGTCATGAAGAAAGCAGTAGCAATGAAACTGTAACAATCATGATGCTAAGCTAACCAGATGGGTCATGTCCATCACATCACATCAAATGACAACACATGTCTATGTTTAGGAAACATAACCATCTTTGATTAACGAGCTAGTCAAGTAGAGGCATACTAGGGACAATATGTTTTGTCTATGTATTCACACATGTACTAAGTTTTCGATTAATACAATTCTAGCATGAATAATAAACATTTATCATGAAATAAGGAAATAAATAATAACTTTATTATTGCCTATAGGGCATATTTCCTTCATAGAGTGCTGCTGCTGCGAATGATTGATCACCGTGGCGGGGTAATTTTCTTGTTTCTCCTTTTATCTTATTTTTTGATGTTTGCATCCTGGATGTCTTTGGGCATCTTATTCGTGCAGAGGCTGGGTATAATAAGGTATCTGTACGATATATTCCCATTATCAAAATAATAATAACTAGGGGCTATGGTTGGATGGCCGGCTTCCGTATTAGTGTTCGTGAACTGGTTCCCACATATCCATAGACGAATACGGTGTTCGGTTCAAGGGTCAGCGTTGGAGATGCCCTTAGCTACTACACTAAATTGCGATGCACATCCAAGGGTTCGAAAACATCCCGACAGAAAAATGCTCTTATGAAGAAATAAGCTTTCGCCCTGCTATATAGATATAGCAACCGCCCGATAACAAAGAGTCCAATTCTGGGGCAAACAGCACAAGCACACCAAAAGAAACAAAAGAGAAAGAAGATAGAAAATGATGTTAACAGCGCCGGATCGACAAAAATGATGATAACCTGAAACCGCTGCGCCCACCAGAGATATACCACCTCGCTCCAAGCACCTCGAACCTCCGTGTACCAAGCAACACCTTCAGGAAGGAACACAACGACGATGAAGCTGCTGCCCGTACAGGTCCTAGGGTTTCCCCCGGTACGCGGAGGGACGTGGGGAAGGGGAATACACGATGCCCTTCAGGAAGGAAGGGTGGCGCCTACGGGCGTCACCGCGTCGGTGCCGGCGAGCCGTGATGACCCACAAGTATAGGGGATCTATCGTAGTCGTTTCGATAAGTAAGAGTGTCGAACCCAACGAGGAGAAGAAGGAAATGACACGCGATTTTCAGTAAGGTATTCTCTCTAAGCACTGAAATTGTAGGTATTAGATAGTTTTGTGATAAGGTAATTTGTAACGGGTAACAAGTAATGAAAGTAAATAAGGTGCAGCAAGGTGGCCCAATCCTTTTTGTAGCAAAGGACAAGCCTGGACAATTTCTTATAATGAGAAAAGCGCTCCCGAGGACACATGGGAATTATCGTCAAGCTAGTTTCATCACGCTCATATGATTCGCGTTCGTTGCTTTGATAATTTGATATGTGGGTGGACCGGTGCTTGGGTGCTGCCCTTTCTTGGACAAGCATCTCACTTATGATTAACCCCTATTGTAAGCATCCGCAACTACAAAAGAAGTATTAAGGTAAACCTAACCATAGCATGAAACTAGTGGATCCAAATCAGCCTCTTACGAAGCAACGCATAAACTAGGGTTTAAGCTTCTGTCACTCTAGCAACCCATCATATACTTATTACTTCCCAATGCCTTCCTCTAGGCCCAAATAATGGTGAATTGTCATGTAGTCGACGTTCACATAACGCCACTAGAGGAGAGACAACATACATCTCATCAAAATATCGAACGAATATCAAATTCACAAGACTACTAATAGCAAGACTTCACCCATGTCCTCAGGAATAAACGTAACTACTCACAAAGCATATTCATGTTCATGATCAGAGGAGTATTAATATGCATTAAGGATCTGAACATATGATCTTCCACCAAGTAAACCAATTAGCATCAACTACAAGGAGTAATCAACACTACTAGCAACCCACAGGTACCAATTTGTGGTTTTGATACACGATTGGATACAAGAGATGAACTAGAGTTTTGAGAGGAGATGGTGCTGGTGAAGATGTTGATGGAGATTGACCCCCTCCCGATGAGAGGATCGTTGGTGATGACGATGGTGATAATTTCCCCCTCCCGGAGGAAAGTTTCCTCGGCAGAACAGCTCCGCCGGAGCCCTAGACTGGTTCCGCCTCGTGGCGGCGGAGTTTCGTCCCGTAATCTTACTTATGATTTTTTCCAGGATAAGAGCCTTCATATAGCAGAAGATGGGCACCGGAGGGCCACCAGGGGGCCCAGGAGACAGGGGTGTGCCCAGTATGGGGGGCGGCGCCCCCACCCTCCTGGCCAGGGTGTGGGCCCCCTCTGGTACTTCCTTTGCTCAATAATTCTTATTAATTCCAAAAATGACTTTCGTGGAGTTTCTGGACTTTTGGAGCTGTGCATAATAGGTTTCCAATATTTGCTCCCTTTTCAGCCAGAATCACAGCTACCGGCATTCTCCCTCTTCATGATAAACCTTGTAAAATAAGAGAGAATAGCCATAAGTATTGTGACATAATGTGTAATAACAGCCCATAATGCAATAAATATTGATATAAAAGCATGATGCAAAATTGACGTATCAGGCCGGCACGGATTTCTCCCATGAGCCAAACACCCACATCCCCGAACGGTCTGACACGCTCCACCAGACATGCCACGCACCAACGTGCGCCACCACGATCTAGCCATCATCACCGCCACCTCATTATGGTCAACGAAGGGAGACCGACAAGGCCGAGAGGGAGCAGCCAGGAACGAGGATCGGCAGTGACAACATCCATGCGGGAAGAGACAACCCCCACCGCCATCGGCGGTCACCGACCGGATGCGGCAAGGGGAGCGTACCAGGCCCTCGAGGTTCGGTCGAGCCCAAAAGGGGCTCATGAAGCACCCGTTGCCACGTTGCATTAGACGCGCCACCGTCTCCACAACCCCACGCACAAGCCGTGCCACCACCGCCCCTGCCAGAGCCGCCGCAGGAAAGACTGAGCCAGGCTCGCCCAGAGCCAGATGGGGCCCAAAAGGGCCCAGATCTGGGTCGAGAGGGAGCCGCCACCATCCATCGTGCCAGCCCGCCGCGAAGTGGCCGCGCCGCCGCCTCTTGGCCACCCGGAAGCCGTGCCGCCTTTAGCTGCCGCCGCCGCCGAAACCACTGTCGACCGAGGAGCACCTCCGCGGGTTGCCACCACTCGAGCCATGGCACCGCACGCGGGGAAGGAAAGGCCGCCGCCGCCGCCAACACCACG
>NC_057804.1:661396778-661404197 GCF_018294505.1 Triticum aestivum
CTCGGGGTGGCGACGCGGGGGGCGGGCCGGGAGGGGAGAGGGAGGCGTGGCGTGGCACGGCGCGCGCGGCCGGCGGCCGGAAGCGCGGGAGGGGAGGGTGGCCGGCGGCGGCGGGGGAACATGGAGGAACCCTAGGAGCGGGGGCGGCGGCGGGTCGTCACACGCGTCTCCAGAAAAATGCTCTTATGGAGAATGCTTGATATGCATGCTAAGATGATATTTAGTTTTGTGAGAAAAAAATTTCAATCCTTCTTAGTGGCCCATTTCACCAAATGTTTTTCAAGAGATAGTTTTGAGAGATTTTCTGCTGCTTGTTTCAGGCGGAAGCCTACCTGTCTGGTAAACTCAGTAAATCATCAAGCTTTGAGTGGACCGGAGTGACCCGTCACTGTTTGGTACGTGCGCTTACCCACGCTGGCGTGATTCGTCACTAACAACTTCAGCTGCCTCGGGGAAAGTGAATTCGACGAGCAACTTGTATGGCTCCTGTCCAAATGAAAAGAAAAAGAAGGCACGGCGGTCTATAAAACATCTAACTTGGGTCCTTCCATTTTCCTCTATGAATATGGGCATTTCTCCCTTTGTATGGACAGTGAGTGAGATAGCATCTCAGATGTTTCTCTTGTACGCATGCTTCAGCTCCTCCAACAAACCATTATTTCCATCCGAAACGAACATTTGACAATAGCACCAGGTAAGCTGTGCACACTCTGACTGCCACATGACCATATCACCATGCGTGGAACAAAGGTCTCAAATGTAGGCCCAAAGGTCAATTAAAGGGGATTGGCTTCTATAGAATAAACAACGCCGAAAAGCCTACAGTAAATCAAGAAAAATAGAAGCATTCATGCCAAGTCTGTCATTTTAACCCGGGTTGACTGGTTCCACATTATAATTAAATAAGCTACCCATATAAGCTGCAATCTGTTTGCATCTGCAACACAACAATATTGGTTATGAAAGCTCAAGGGCTTCCATTGAATTTGTTCTTTTTGTGAGGGAGTCTACAAAAGGTTTAGCAGATAGTCATGTGCTGATTATTTAACAAAGTCATGTTCCAATTTCCCTTAAAAAAAGGAAAAGAAGAATCTTTAAAAAAGTTTTAACCGTCCATTTTTGGAATATATGTAACATATTTTTTGATATCTCTAGCACACCAAAATCAACTCCAGCAATATTTCCAAATATATTTAGCCAGAGGTCAGGCAAAGAAGTTTTGCTCCCTCGTTCGTGATCGGCACAAAACCCTCACAAATCTACTCCGTACCATCATATTTTGAACAAATTGTCTCTAGTTGAAATCCTATTCTTCACTGAATAAACTCACGTGCAATGGCAGTTTCGGCTTCCACAACTGCATACAAGGTACATTAACTTTACGAAATCCAGAGTAAATATGTTTAACCATAAATACACCATCTTTAGTTAAAATCTACATCACTCTGTCAGGTTCCTCTTAGAGGACACAAAACTTGGTTGCGCTAAGCTTTAGGACTTTCATTGAACGTAATGTTTTTTTTTTGCAAGGAATCTACTAAAGGTTTGTCAGTCATGTGCTGATTATTTTATGGAAGTCATGTGCCAATTGCCCCGAAATAAATAGAAAAGAATCCCACAAAAGAAGAACATACAATAATAATAGCAATAAAGAATCACATGCCCATTTCCACTTGTGGTTTGGACTTGGAGTATATGCACAACATCAATGGCGTTCTCTTGAAAAAGCCAAGAAAAATGTTCCATCGACAACAATATATGCCCATTTCCACTAAAGAAAACCTTTATTTTCTGAGGCAGAATACTTGAATATATAAATCCTAGTGGGCCAGTATCAACGTGCATAGCTTCCATCATCCAGGTGCTATATAAAGGGCGGGAAGGAGCGAGGGGCTGAGGCAGTGCAAGCAAGCAAGCAAGCAAGCAGCGCTCACCACCACCCACCCAGGTCATGCGGCGCTCGGCAGCCATGAACTGCGGAAGCGGTCCCGCTCCGGCGACGATGGTGCGCTGCAGGCAGTGCAGCGCCAGCGTCGCCGCGCCGCCCGGCGCCCGGGCCGTCCAGTGCATGCAGTGCTGCTGCGTGACCCGCGTGGGCGGGGCTGGGCGACAGCTCAGTGTGGTGCGTCCCATCCCCAACTTCGGCGGTGGCCGCGGCAAGAAGCGCGCCGTGCTGGTGGGGATCAAGTACACCAACACTCGCGCCTGCGAGCTGAGGGGCCCCATCAACGACGTCAAGTGCATGAGGTACCTCCTCACCGAGCGCTTCGGCTTCGCCAACGACTGCGTCCTCATCCTCACCGGTAATTTATACATCGACCAAGATTTTTCAGTCATGGCATGAGCAGCAGCTGATTTGTTTGAGCTTACCCGTGTCCGTGTTTGTTACTTGCTGCAGATGAGGAGAGGGACCCGTGCAGGCAGCCGACCAAGAACAACATCCGCATGGCCATGAACTGGCTGGTGCAGGGGTGCAGCTCCGGCGACTCCCTGGTGTTCCAGTTCTCCGGCGCTGGCGTGCAGGTCCCTGACTGCAGTGGCGAAGAGCGTGACGGCATGGACGAGGCCATCTGCCCCCTGGACTCGTTCCAGCAGGGCCCCATCCTGGACGACGAGATCAACCAGGCCATCGTCCGCCCGCTCGTGCACGGCGTCAAGCTCCACGCCATCGTCGACGCCTGCCACAGCGCCACCGTCCTCGATCTCCCATACCAGTGCACCTTCTCCAAGCAGTCAGTAACTAACAACCTCTATCCCTCCCATATATATTCCCGTGCATCTATTCTTTACTACACTGCGTAAGACTACCCTACAAACTTAATAAAACCATCCGCTGTCTTCATCAGGAGTGGTTTCACTTCCAGTGAGATGAATGAGATGTCAATGAAATTCACCGAATTTCTATAATTTTAGTGGACATCAAAATATTTACCCCTTGATAAAACATTTCAGTAATCAAATAAATTTCAAAATATTTCTCATGTTTAAAAAATATTTGGTTGAATTGAAACTTGTAAATAAACATTTGTTTTCTTGGGCTGAAATGCGAACCGAAATCACCAAAATCCACTGATTTTCATTGATTATGGTAGTCGATGAAATATTTTTGAAACTAAAATTCAAAATAATTCAGGTATGGGTGCTTGAGGTGGAGGGATGAGCGCCCTCTGAATGGCGCCTTCAAAGGCACCAGCGGAGGCCAGGCCGTGCTCATCAGTGGCAGCAGCAACGGAAAGACCCAGATGAACATGGTCAGCTAGCATTGATAAGCATCCATGTTAAAGCTAGGTGTCTCTTTCGTGTTTACATGTCACTGATGCGCGCGTGCGTGCAGATGCCTGGACCTGATGTGACGGTTGGCGCCATGACGCACAGCTTCATCAGAGCAGTCGAGTGCGAGCCGCGCACGACCTACGGACACCTGCTCACCTCCATGAGGACCATCATGCGCAACGGCGGCGGCAACTGCAACCTGCAGGGCCCCGCCGGCGGCTGCATCCGCAAGGTGGCCAACTTCAGCGGGGTG
The DNA here is from genome assembly GCF_018294505.1 of Triticum aestivum. Lineage (NCBI taxonomy): Eukaryota > Viridiplantae > Streptophyta > Magnoliopsida > Poales > Poaceae > Triticum > Triticum aestivum. The sequence continues at coordinate 661,400,305 of NC_057804.1, forward strand.
GAGGTGAGTCCAGCACATTTTCTGTCCAGCCAATGAAATGTGGAGCTTGATACATTATATATGCTCACATACCGCATTTGGTAAACTCTGCAGGAGCCCCAGCTGTCTTCTGCTTGCAAGTTTGACATCCACCGCGAGCCGTTCTGCATGTAGAACCCGCGCCCGGGTTCGTCGTCGTTCTGCACTCGACGATTACCACCTACACGGCTAATCATCGACCGTATCGAGATAGCCGATCAGTGGGATAAATAACTATGACGCTTTCTGCTAGTATGTGTGATAGCCGATCACCTCACCTGCCGCAATGCCATCCAGAATGAGCATAGCTCACACAAGGCTCTGGAGGACCTCCTTCCCTACTGTATTGTACGTCTGTATGTACGTACCTCATTGTAATAAGGTTGTGGTGGTGTTGTGTGTCGTCTCATACGTACCCTTATAAATAAATCAAGTTCTATGCTGCTTCATCTCCAAAAGAGACACGTAAAAGCAATGCAAATTGTGGCAATTATGTTATCAAATGGCGTCAACAAACCAAAGTGCGTGCGTGCGTGCGTGTTTTATGAAACTGAAACCTAGGGATCTAAGGCCCAACAGTCATCTGTTGTTCAGATCCCAAATAGTTTCCTTTCACATGAGCCAACCAATAACATGAACATGAAAACAATATGTGCATGTTAACCAGGCTGGCAACACATGGCATAGTATCGAACGTGAAGGTGCAGGCAGTATGATCATCGGTGCAATAAGACCGAACTGTCGGTATCAGGTAGCTTACCAAACTGGACCTTTTGATAGCGGGAGTCAAAGTCATGACTACCTAACAAATCAAACACACCCACAAGTGTCATGTGGTTGCACAGGACCGGTGAGCACGACATGTGGCACTATGACTCAATCGTCCCGATGGAAGGAATACCCTTACCCAATATGGTTTCCCAAGGGCATTTGTCCGCTGGCAAATAAAAATAGGAACAAGTCATAGATTAAGCAGGTATACATTTCGACAGAAATCGTCGAGCTGCAAAAAGAGCGACACCCCAGGTTCGGAAGATCAATTGCACGCAGAACAAGGCTGACCATGCCATGACAGCTCTAGGGCATGGACAGTAAAGGACGGCTTTGTTGGCTTGTAAATGTCCATCAGGAGTTAGCATTATCATTATGAACGATTGTAACTCTATGAATGATTAAGTAATGAAATGCTTTCCCCCACAAAAAAAAATTATCTCTTTTTTTATGAATGAAAAACAATAATAATCTTAACTAGCTACAAGTACAACCATAGGGAATGGGATCATGCGTGTTACCTAGCTTGTTTAGGTGAGAGCAAAATGTCAATCAAATCAAGCGTGGTTCATATGTAAACGCAAAAAGAAAAGTTCTTCTCCACACGTAGCCAAAGAATCAAGATCATCGATCTCTGACAGCAGCTTATAAGTCGTATCTGCAGCACAGTTGACGTTGAATAATATTTTTATTCGCAGTTGGTAGTACGTATATATGCAGGGCTGCCGAGGCAAACATCTTCTTCCCAAATATAGTACACCGTTGCCTTCATGGTGAGCAGAGGCGGCTGTGCTCCACTCGCAGCCTGCGTCCTTCTCGTCTGCGCTGCCGCCACGGCCGTCTACACCAGCTTCCCGGCGTCCATGAGCCCATGTGACTCCTCTCTTGCGAGAGCGCTCCTCACCGTCTCCGGCCTGCGTCCGTACATCGTCTCCACCGCCCCACATGCACTTACCGGCGGCGGCATGAAAATCGGCGGGCCTTTGGCGACCAGCCTCCACACATGCGGCAAGCCGAAGCTCCCGCCGCATGCGCTGCCGCCCTTCTACTGCTGCCCGCCGGCGCCCGCATCGGAACCGATCAACTTCACCATGCCGGACCCAGAGCTGGACATGCAGATCCACTACTCCTGGTTCTTCTTCCCGTTCCACCGCGCCTACCTCTATTTCTTTGAGCGCATCGCCGCCAGGCTGCTCGGCGAGCCTGACTTCGCTCTGCCGTTCTGGAGCTGGGACGTGCCGGAAGGGATGCGGATGCCGTCAAGTTCGCCACCTCATCGTCACCGCTCTATGATCCCGTGCGGAACCCGAGGCACGCGCCGCCCAGGGGCGTGGACCTCGACTTCATCGATGTCGAGAGCAACTTGACCGACGAGCAGCAGATCCAGCACAACCTTTCAGCCATGTATAAACAGGTGCAATACCTACGTCTAGTGTACCTTCATATTTTGGGTGTGGTTAGGTCTTAGTCGACCGAGATTTAACCAAGTTTCAGTCAAGTGACATAATATAAAAAAAGTTATATATTTTTGCACGGATCTCAATATAACATCTTACAGGTATAGCATCGAGTGAGACTTGGTTAAGTCGATTGGTTGACTGAAACTTACGGATTTAGCAGATTGAGATTTAGCAAGACAGTTTTATTTTACACTTACTTACAAACAATATGATTCATTAACTGGTCGACTGAGACTTACCTTGCTACGTCTTTATATATTTCAGATGATTGGCAATGCAGCTTTGCCGTCACTGGGCAACCCTTCCGTGCTGGCCAGTCTGACCAGTCGGGCGGCGGGTCAGTGGAGCTCTCCGCACATGACGCGCTGCACGCCTGGACAGGCGATATAAGAGCAACTCCAACGGGGCGACCCAAACGGACGCACGCTTTGTCTATTTTTTGTCCGTTTGGATCGGCCAGGCGAACATGCGCGTTCGCATTCTAAAATGGGTCGGCTTGATCGCCCAACGGGGAGGCCGACCCAAATGTGTCGGCGTGGGAAAAAAAATAAGTTGCACGAAATAAACATAAATAAACATAAGTGGCCGGTCAAACGCCGGCCAAAGTCCACCTAAATCTAATAAACATTAAAAAAAATTGCGCCCGCCTGCTGCCGCCCCGCACGCTGCCCTAGACGTCGTCGGCCTTGCCCTTGCCCTTTCCCTCCACGCCGCCATCGTCGGTGAGGTCGATGAAGACCGGAGCAGTGCCAGCCCACCTGAACGCCGCCTGGTACGCTGCCAGGGCAGCCTCCTCCGGCGTCTGCTGGGGCGGCGGCATTGCGGCAAGCCGCGCGCGCTCCTCCTCCTCCCACTAGTAGAAAAAGGACTTAATATGAGAAACATTAGTACCGGTTCGCATATGAGCCGGCACTAATGCGCCCATTAGTGCCGGTTCAAATGACTTGGCAGGAGGTGACCTTTAGTACCGGTTTTTTGGGAATCTTTAGTACCGGTTCGTTCCACGAACCGGTAGTAAAGATGCTGGTGCCCGGCCAGCACCTTTAGTACCAGTTCGTGGCACGAACCGGTACTAAAGAGGTTGTGGCAGACGCTACTTTTAGTCCCACCTCGCTCCCCTAACAAGAATTTGACTACGTTAAGTATGTTACTTCTCAAACTATCCCAAACATTTGGTCTTCATTGAACTCTATGTGTAGGATCTGTGGCTGCATTAGGAGTCTTCGCCGGTTCTTAAATCGATGGTAGATTCCTATTGAAAATTTAGATTCTATGCAAAAAGATCGTTGATGATTAATGTATTTTTTATATGTACTTCTGTGTAGCAGTAGCGCGTTTTGGCTGAAAGGCGGTACTGATCAATGTATTTTTTCTGCGTTTAGATGCACTATTTAAATATATTATTTTTCAAACTATCCCAAGCATTTGGTCTTCATTGAACTCTATATATAAAGAAGAGGAAGAAGAAGCAGAAGAAGAAGGAGAAGAATACGAAGAAGAAGGAGAAGAAGGAGAAGAAGAGGAGGAGGAAGAAGGAGGAAGAAGAAGAAGAGGAAGAAGAAGGAGGAAGAAGAAGAAGAGGAAGAAGAAGAGGAAGTTGAAGAGGAAGAAGAAGAGGAAGAAGGAGAAGAAGAAGAAGAAGAG